>NW_024544243.1:0-83899 GCF_018167655.1 Microtus oregoni
CAGTATCCACCTTACATGTCGTGCGGAAAGGTGAGTTGACGAACCCTACTGGAGCTCCCTCCTCTACTCATTTACTCTTACCTAAAGTCACTACCTCTCTCCTTCCTGGCATAAATCCCTTATCAATTCTCACCTCTTCCGACAAAGTGTCCTTCACATGCCTCTCCTGACTTCTCCCTCTATTAACTAATTCTTGTGTTCACCTCTTGCCATTCCAGGCACACAAGAAAAGCAAACACCGGAAGCACTCCTCAAAGAAGAGGAACAAGAGAAAGAGGGAGGCCGAAGAGGCAGCTTCCCTCGAAAGGAAGAAAATCAAAGTGAAAGCTGTTACTGCAATGCCTTTACCTAAGGAGGAGGAGCCTGAAAAGGAAGCCGAGGTGCACACTACTGGAGAAGCAAGCGTGGTCGCAGCAGCCGATGAGGGGGAGAGCCAATAAGATGGCTATCATGAAGACGGGGAATGCCCAAATATGACAAAGAAAATTGCATTGGTATAAATTTCTTAAATTGAAAATAAATTCAATTTAGTTGAAAAGCTATGTGTCTTTTACAGTGACTAAAGGCGAAACCAGGAAAGGGAAGGAAAAATGATGGTTATAGGAGAAGAGAGGGAAGATGGGTGGGTGAATGGCAATGGAGAGATTTGTTCTTCACTAGGTTTGGGACAGTCATAGTGGGTTCATGGAAAGAGGGGGAGTTTGGGTTGGTAGAAGACAAGGGAGGGATTTGGGTCTACAAAGGTTTGGGCATTAATTGTGGGTGCATAAAAGAGGCGAGTTTGTGTGGGAAGAAGACAAGGGAGGGATTAGGGTCTCCAAAATTTTGTGGCTTTAACGGTGAGAGCATGGAAAGAGAGGGAGTTTTGGTGGGTAGGAGACAAGGGAGGGATATGTGTCTCCAAAGGATTTGGGCAGTAATGGTGAGTGCATGAAAAGAAAGGGAACTTGGGTTGGTAGAAGACAAGGGAGGGATTTGTGTCTCCAAAGGTTTGGGCATCACTTGTGGGTGCATGGAAGAAAGGGAGTTTGGGTGTATAGGAGACAAGGGAGGGATTTGTGTTTTTAAAGGTTTGGGCATCAATGATGGGTGCATGGAAGAGGGGGAGTTTGGGTGGGAAGAAGACAAGGGAGGGATTTTTGTCTCCAAACGTTTGGGCAACATTGGTGGCTGCCTGGATGAGGGGGATTTTGGGGCAGTAATGGTGAGTGCATGAAAAGAAGGGAGCATGGGTGGGTAGAAGACAAGGGAGGGATTTGGGTCTCCAAAGGTTTGGGCATCAATGGTGGTTGCATGAAAGTGGGGATGTTTGGGTTGCAAGAAGACAAGGGTGGGATTTGGGTCTCCAAAGGTTTGGGCAACAATGGTGGGTGCATGGAAGTGGGGGAGTTCGGGTGGGAAGAAGACAAGTGAGGGATTTGGGTTTCCATATGTTTGGAGCAGTAATGGTGAGTGCATGGAAACAGAGGGAGTTTGGGTGGGTAGAAGACAAGGGAGGGATTTGGGTCTCCAAAGGTTTGGGCATCAATTGTGGGTGCATGGAAGAGAGGGAGTTTGGGTGGGTAGGAAAAAAGGGAGGGATTTGTGTCTCCAAAAGTTTGGGCATCAATGGTGGGTGCCTTGAAGAGGGGGATTTTGTGTTTGTAGAAGACAAGGGAGGGGTTTGTTTCTCCAAAATTTTGGGTCAGTAATGGTGAGAGCTTGGAAAGCGTGGGAATATGGGTGGGTAATGCCAGGGAAGGGAGTTGGATCTCATATACTTTGGAGAGTGTAATGATGGGTAAATGATAAGAGACATTTGGGTGGGTACATGACAAGGGAAGGATTTGATTCTCAAATACTCAGGTGGCAGAAATCATGAGTATCTGTTAAGAGAGGAGTTTGGGTTATTATATGAAGGGTGGGATTAGGGTCTCAGAAAGATGGGGTCAGAAATTTTGGATATATAGCAACAAAGGGAGTATGCTGGGTAAATGACAAGGGAGGGATTTGGGTCTTATACACTTTAGGGGCAGCAATGGTGAGTATGTAGCAAGAGAAATACTTTGGATGGGCATACGACTATGGAGAAATTAGGGTCTCACAAAGCTGGTGGCAAAATGATGGGTATATGCCCAGAGAGGAGTTTGGGTAGCTGTATGACCAGGGGGTGTTTGGGTCTCTTAAGGTTTGTGGCAGAAATAATTGGTATATTTCATGAAACAGAGTTTGGGTGGGTATATGTCAAGAGAGGGGGTTTTGTTGGGCTTATAAACATGGATATATTTGGGTCTGACATGTTTGGGGGAAGAAATGTTGGTTACATCACAAGACAGGAAATTGTGTGGTTACATGAAAATAGAAGAATTTTCAGTGGGCATATGGCAAGAGAAGGATTTGGGTCACAGCAGGATGGGGGCAGACATGGTGGATATATGGCTAGCGAGGGAGTTTGGGTGAGTACATGACATGGGGCAGATTGGGCCATCACAACGTTTGGGGGAAGAAATGGTGGAAACATTATAAGAGAGAGTATTAGGTTTGGTGTATGGCTAAGGAGGAATGAGTGTCTTGGAAGGATGGGTCCAGAAATAGTGGGTACATGGCGAGAGAGGGAGTTCACTTGGTTGAATGAAAGGGAGAGATTTGTGTCTGATAAGGTTTTAGGGAAGAAATATTGGCTATATGGCAAGAGAGGTAGTGTGGATAGGCAGATGACAAAGGAGGGATGTGGTCTCATAAGGATGAAGGCAGCAACAGTGGGGAGAGAGAGAGAGAGAGAGAGAGAGAGAGAGAGAGAGAGAGAGAGAGATTGGGTTGGTATATGATATGGGAGAGATTATGGTTTTTCAAAGTTTGATGGCAGATAAACAATTTTCATGAATTTACGATTAAGATGGATTTGATTGCGTGTATTGTATGAACCACACCTTGAACTCAAATTTCAAGTTGAGGCCTAGAAAATTGATTTAGGTGGGTATATGACACAGAAGACTCTTTGGTGTTGAAGATGGAAAATCTGACATTTTGTATACTATAGGGATAGAGGCCAGAAAAGGAATATGGTTTGATATATAAAAAGAAGAAAATTTGGGTTAGCATATGACAAAGAAGGGACTTTGGTTCCCACAGATTTGAGGGTCATACCACACATGCACTGTAAGACTCATAGAGGTAATTATGGAGCATTGAATCCAAATTGCTACATTTATCTAATCTCATAGATACCGATGAAGAAGACTGTGCTCCACCATCCATGTATTTTGCAAGATCCGGGCAAAACTTCACAGTATGAATGTCTCAACCTATCTGAGGTGAAGTGTGTGAGTGACAGTTATCCCCACAAATAGCTGTTATGTTTTCTGTTTGGCAACTTTTTTTGAATGTTGGTTTTATACCTCACCATCCAATGTAAGTAAGGAAATCTCCCCAGGAGCAATAATCACCCAGCAAACTCAAATCTACTGATCACATCTCAGTGAAAGGAATGGTAATTTGAAGTGACAGGTTTACCCTTGGTTATCCTTTATAAAAAATTTGTGTTTTAATAGGGCTTTTAGAATGGGCTGCTTACATAACAGGCCTAGCAGAAATGAGGATATACTAATGAGACAATTGTGTAGCTTGATCTATCAGACAGTCAAATCATTGACGTCAACGTAATGAGTATTTCTACAGAAATCTCATGCCATGTAAAGCAATGTTCTCTACCCAAAGGAAAACCTTGTCTTCTTAAAGAGATTTCACACAATTCCTACTATCAAACCACCTTGCCAGATAAGACTAACAATTAGACAATGATGGGTGAGCTAAGGGAGGGTAGATGCCACCTCCTGACCACAACTGCTTATATGTCAATACCCTGTCCCTCTAGCTAAACTCTAATCTCAGTCCAGGACTTCAAGATGCAAGAGACTTGAAAGGGTCTCTGGATCTCTTTATCACTAGTTAATTGGATGCTTGCCTATAATTTTAGGAAATTAATTCATGGTCATCATGTCAGGATTCAGGCAAACAGGGAACTGGGCCTGTTGTTGAGTCCATACCAACTGATTCATCAGTAGTAGGTAGAGAGAGAGAGAGACGAGGCCTGATGTGGGAATGTAAACCTCAAAACCCACCCTCAGTGACATATCTTATCCACAAAGGCTATATGCATTCCAGCATGGTCACACATCCTAATTTCCCAAACAGTTGCACTTCTTGGTAACTAAGTACGTATTCAAGTACATGAGAGCCTGTTTTTCATTCCCTTTCATTAACTGTCACATTTCTCTAGAAGCCACCAACTGTCAGTAGTTTGTCAGTTAGAGGTACAGACTTCTGAGCCATCCCCCATAGTCAAAGATGCACTGTAGGAGGGCTCGAGAGTCTAACTGGCAAACCCCTGACAGTTGGTGGCTTCTAGAGAAGTGTGAGAGTTAATGTGGATGGAAACCATACTGGCATATATTTGAGTGCTTAGTCACCAAGCATACTGGAATATGACCTGGCCTCATCTTACACAGGCCTTTGCATGCAATCACGACGGCTCTGTATTTGTGAGAGCAATGACTCTGTCATGTCTTGAGATCACAATTTCACTCTTGGCATCTGCAGCCTCAGACTCATAAAATCTTTTTAAATGCTCCCTGCAATGGTACCTGAGTCTTGAAGAGAGGGCTACAAATATCCCATTGCACATACTCTCATTTTTTTTCCAGGATGACCAGTTGTGAATGTCTTTTTTAAACATAATCTACTGCACCAAGGTCTCTGAGGAGGTCTGAGAACTGCACTAATCTGTAGTTATCGAGGTATGAATGTAGAGTGAAGCTTGATACTTCATTCATTTAACAAAATAATAGTATGAGGTTCAATACTGGGGCCTTGGATCTCCATAACCATATGTTCTCCACAAAGCTTACAGCAGCAGGCATGTGTTGCTTTCTATAGAGTAGACCTTAAATTCACTCTTAAGGAGCTGATTATTCCCAGAAAGTTTGTACCACTATTGCATTCATGGACATATCTTTCTAGGTTGTTCATTAATATAGTATGCAATATTCTTAGTTTGGTACGACGACTGATGATCCTCCCAGGAGCACACCATGTAGGCTAGAGCAAAGGATGAAATACTGGGACTAAACTGGGAACTAGGATTTAGGACTTTGTTGAAGTTAGAGATCATTACCGCAAGGCAAAGATTTCAGGCTACTATGGTGGCACTGCCTAAGGCTCATGATTTACACGCTACAGGATATGAAAACAGAAATATTGGGATGTATGTGGAATATCCAATAGACTAGGCCCTGGAAGAGAACACAGAAAGTTTGTGTATAGAGAGGGGTAGTATAGTCAACATCTAGTCCTGTGCCTGTGGATAGGGCAAGTACTAGTGGCACTCTAATTGTTCCTTATAGCACTGAAATTGGGGGTGTATGAGATTTGGGACCATGATGAAGCCTGAAGGCCTCTGCTCTGAAGTATAAGTTGTTTGTCTAGGCTGGGGTACTGGTATAGATTCAGCAGGATGTGCAAAAACATTTATGATGAGTATGTTAGGGATAATTAACAGGCCTGACTCTGGAGAGGTCATGGGGAATCTGAGTACAGAGTTGGGTTGTATAGGCAGCACACAGTGTTCTGTGGCTAAGTGTTGTAACAGGAACTTCATGCAGGAACCAAGATCTTACCTATAGCAAAGAAGAACATGAAGCAAAGGATTTCGGACATTGACAAAAGTTAGAAGTCACTACAAGGATGGGTGGTGGTGGTGCATGACTTTAATCATAGCACTTGGGAGGCAGAGGCAGGAGGATCTCTGTGAGTGTGAAGCCAACCTGGTCTACAGAGCTAGTGCAAAAATAGACTTCAAAGTTACGTAGAGAAGCCTTCTCTCGAATTAAAAATAGATAGATAGATAGATAGATAGACAGATAGGTAGATATAAGTAAGTCATTGAGAGGGAGAACAAGCACTATTCTAGGGATGCCACTAGATTGTCTGGACTCCACTAGTTTGGGAAAACAATTATCTCTGCAGAAGGGTGCATACCTCTATAGTCTTTGTAGGAGGATATGGACAGTCTGGGCATGTGTGCAAGAACGTTTAGTGCAGAGGGAGCCTAGCTGTTAACTAAAGCATAGTAGAAGTTGCTGGGCCTAAGCTTGTCTGCACACATTCAAACCTGTAGATGCCTAAAGCTCGCAAATGGAAGGCAAATGTGGTTCTAGTAGGTCAGGCTGCATGTGGAAAAACAAGTATTCATGTTTGTGTTGGTTATTACTCACTAGGCTAAACCCTGGAGGCCGAGCATGTGGGATGTCTAGGGACAAAGATAGGTGGCTTAATCATTTAAATGTCACTTGTGATTGAATGAAGGTAGAATGGTTCAAGTTGAGAGTATGGAAGTTGGATATAGCACAAAGGAATAGGCTAGGACAAGGTCAGTTGGAGGAACCAGAGTCTGCAGAAGCCTAGAGCCATCAAGTACAAGGAACTCATAGCCACACTAGTCATGGTCACTGGATGTTCGACCATTCTAGTTACGCCAGAAAATAAAATGTCAGATAGGGATGTAAACACCAGGCTCACCCAGGAGGAGACCACAGGAAGTCTGTGTATTTATTGGTGTATTTTATGTGTCACAAGGCTTTCTGAAAGTAGAAGTGGGTAGACAGGGCTAGGGTACATCCCTATGGGAGCATAGATGTAGGCTACAGCCAAGGACAAAATGCTTGGCATAGGCTAGGGCCAAGGAATGGGGACCTTGTTGAATTCTAGGGGTCATTACAGCAAGGCTAGGAGTCCAGACATCTGTGCCAAACTGCATGCAGCATGGGATTTATGTTTTGCATGACATGAAAACAGAAATATTGGGTTGTGTTCGGAGTTTCAGTAACTAGACTCTGGGGAGTGGATGGGAAGTTTGTGTATAGAGTGCCATGGTATAGTGAACATCTAGTCCTGTGGCCATAGATAGGACAACTATTGTAGAAATACTAAATGTTAACTATAGCACATGAATAGATGGAGGGCTGTGCTGGGGTGTGAGATTTTACACCCTACTGAATCCTAGAGGCACCTGTTATGTGTTATAGGTTGTCTATGTAGGCTAAAGTACTGTGATCAATTCAGCAAGTTGTAGAAAATCATGTATGATGAGTACATTTGGTGTTAGTCTACAGGCTTGACTCTGGGGAGTACATGGGTATTCTGGGTAATCTGGGTATTAAGTTGTGTTGTATAGGTAGCCTAGAGTGTCCTGTGTGTAAGTGTTGTTTCAGGAGATTCATGCAGGACACTATATGTTGCATTCAGCCTAAGAGACCATGGTGGGACTAAGATGGAACAAAGGATTTGGAACCCTACCAACAGCTAGAAGTCACTACTATTGAAATCTAGGGATGACACTGGATGTTCGATCCAGTCTGGACTCCACTGGATTAGAAAAACAATGATAGGATGCAGAGCAGTGCTCTGAAATCAAGACGATGGAGGAGTATTCTGATAGTCTGGGGATAGAATGGTCATGTAGGGCAGCCACAACTCCTCTGGTTCTATGAGAGACTGATAGTCTTTGTGGGAATCTAGATGCTGTCAACAGCACAGAAAAAGTTGATGGGTCTAAGAATGCCGGAGATTGCTATGGAGGCAGCTGGAGAAGACAAGGACACTGGTTGTTGCAACTTGGGTAGATCAAGCCCTCTATGAACAAAGTACTGAGTGGGTAACTAAACTAAACAAGTTAAAACCTGGGAAGACATAGAAAATCTGAATAAGGAATAATGTTCTATATTGTACCTAAAGTGTCCCGTGGATGTACTAGTGCAGGGTAAGTGCTAGCAAAGCCTAGATGTTCACGACAGAAAAGGAGGATTCCTGAGAATAGTCTGAGCTGAGTTATTTGGGACCATACTCAAGAGAAGACCCTTGAATCAAGAGGCAAACAGCCAGATTATGCAGGGGTGCTGGCTGTTAAACTCAAGCTAGATTCAGATGGATATGGAAAACAAGTATTGGTTGGTGGCATATATAAGAAGCCAGTTCCTGGAGGAGAACATTAGGAATGTGGTGGAGTAGGGTGCTGCAGGTAACAGAGAGGGTACTGTGGGTGGGTGAAGGTAGCAACTTGTCTGCTGCATGTATGTCGGCAATCGCACACGTGGAAGGCCAAGATATGGGATTTCCGAAATTATAGAAGCCTAGATATTGCTACTTAGGTGATCAAACTAAATTTGTATAATGACTTTGGGAAAGAGGCTAGATCCAGGAAGAGATAGAATATGAAATATCTGGTTGTGAGGGAGTGAGTACTTACCAGGCCATACCATGGTGAAGGACTCAGGAATACAGAATTTGGATTCGGGTAAGATAGCAAAATGAGTACTATATGTAGATTCAAGCAGCGCAGGTCCTTGTAGGACAATGTATGTTGGTTGGAGGACAGGAGTAGATGCTGGGATTCGGCCCTCACATTTGGAACTCTGTTGAATCCTGTGAGCATTACTACAACATGCAAGAATATCATTGGCAAATCTAGACTTGGACACTTGTAGTGACTTATGATCTGTTTGTTGGCATATGGGGAAACGCTATCTGGTAGGGGAAATTTTCTGGGCTTGGTCTTTAGGGAAGATATGGAAAGTCTGGAATGGAAATGGAGTTGTGAAAGCAGGGCAACTATTTCATGCATGGGTGTAGGTGTGTTAAATTAGGGTAGCCTAACTGTTGACTATACCAAAGAAGGAGTTGCTGGACCTAGTCTTGGCTGAAGGCTTTGAAAACCTTCACAGGCCTAAAATTTGCAAATGCAAGGCAGATGAGGCAGCTGTAAGTCAGACAGCATGTGGAAAATCAAATATTCACTTGTGTGTAGTGGGTTACTCAATTGGCTAAAGTTGGGTCCTGGTGGTTGTGGGATGTCTGGTTATATAATGAAGTGGTTTAGGCATCGGAATCATCCTGCAGATGGATTCAGGTAGGATGGTTACTGTTGGGAATATAGATGCTGGATACAGCACAAAAGAATGTGCTAGGACAAGGCCATTTGGAGGGAAAGTGCCAGCAGAAGCTTAGAACTATCTATCAAAGCACGGTAGGACTAAGATGGAGCCTAGGGTTTGGAACTCAGCAAACAGCTAAAAGTCACTATAAGTGTGAGAAAACAGCTCTTTTAGAGTTCTCACTGGATGTTTCATCAGGTCTGGACTCTACTGGAGTAGGAAAAGAATTATCTGCTCGAAAGGTGCACTTACTTCTCTTGGCATTGTAGAAGGATTTGGACAGTCTTGGCATGCTGTGATATTATGTAGTCAGCCAGAGATCCTGTGGTTTGATGAGGTTGGGGTTGTCTCAGTGGGAATGTATATGTTGTCTACAGCACAGGAGGATTTGATGGGACTAGGAATCCTATATGCTATGAATATGTTTTATTACCATTGGTTATTCAAGAAGATGCTTTGGGCAATCGATTAGTAGAATATAGCCAGGCAGGAAATCTGAACAGAGATATAGAGAGAAAGTAGGCAGAGTCAGGGAGATGCCATGTAGCTGCTGAAGGAGAAAACCAGCAGCTACCAGTGAGAGCCTTACTGGTATGGATCATAATGATACATAGATATACAAAAGGGAATCCCACATCAATATGAGCTATGTTTGGAGGGATGTGGAAAAACAGTATTTGGAACAGGAAATATTCACTAGGTTCGAACTTTAGGAGGACACGATAACTTTTCATAAGGAGTGGGGTTATTCCATTAGCCAGTACAGGTATGATAAGTGTTGGGGAACTCTCAGTGTTGGCTACAGAATAGTAGTAGCTGGTGGGATCATGCTGTGTTTTGAGATTTGTGTCCCTAAAACATGCCAAAAATCACTACTGCAGAGTGCAAGGGTCCATTCTTTGATGGGACAGGGACTATTCAATCTAGGATAAATTCCACTGAATATGGAAAACCAATTACAGAGTATGGATATCTTCACCTGGATAAATCCTGGAGGGGGACATAGGAAGTCTGGGTATGGTGTGAAGAGGTATGGGCAACTCTAAGACCCCTGTTGGTTTATCTAAATAGGATTATATCTGGCTGTAGCCCAGATGTTCTCTATAATATAGGAAAACTGTTCTAAATAGGCTGCAACATGTTGAAGCCTAAAATTCACTACTATAAGGCAAGGAGTCCAGACCAAGATTGAACATTTCTTATGGTTTCCAGGTTATACATAACAGAATGTTAAAAATCAAGTGTCTAATACTGTGTGATATTCTCAATAGGCTAGACACCAGAAGATAGGTGAACCCTGGTTATGGACTGGGCTTATGTTGGTTGTAGAAAGCCTCCTTAGGTGAGTGAGTATATTAAAGGAGGCTGTATGCTCACCACAGTAAAAGAGATATTGAGGCTAGGCTGGGTCACCTGACTTGGGATAAGGTGGAAGCCTGGAGGCCATGATTTGTTGCTACACAGCCAGACAAGATATGGACACTGGTTTGCGTATATTCATTAGGTACAGAGGAATGTGGAGATGCAAGTATTCGTGTGTGTGTGTGTGTGTGTGTGTGTGTGTGTGTGTGTGTATGTGTGTGAGTGTGTGTGTGTGTACGGTCAACAGGCTAAGCCATGGAGTAGGAATGTTATTTGGGAATGATTTTAGGGAAGACATTCAAGATACTAGCCAAAGATTGAGGCGGACATTTTGGACTAAACCATTGACAGGGATAGTATTGTTGAAGAATTTGGAGAAGCAAATGATCTGTCATGTGTTCTACCACAACAAAGGTAGATATGTAAAAAAGGTTGAGGTGGAAAATTTGCGTTAGAGATATTAAACAAAGTCTCCATCTAAACCCAAACTCTCTTTGCCTTCTCAATATCTTCCCCCTATCATCAAAGTGTCAGGAGTGGTACAGTCCACTATTTGTTCCTTCCTTCCCCAGGCATTCTTGTGGGTCAGAACCAGGCTTTGTGATGTCAGAGCACAAGCTCACCTACTATTGGTCGAGACCTTGATGATGGCTCAGGTCTGAGGGTGTGGCCTTCCCTATCCTGCCAGTTGTTCACAGCCCCTCCAGGGAGAAACAACACGCACTCATGCGACTTGGTGATGGAGAGTCTAGCAAAGGAACCTAAGGAATCAATGTCCGACATGGACCTCCCAACATCCAGTAGTGATGTTCCAATGGCAGCGAATGGGCCAGTCCTTATGTTGAAGACAAAGGCAGCTCTAAAGCAGTATCCACCTTACATGTTGTGCGGAAAGGTGAGTTGACAAACCCTACTGGAGCTCCCTCCTCTACTCATTTACTCTTACCTAAAGTCACTACCTCTCTCCTTCCTGGCATAAATCCCTTATCAATTCTCACCTCTTCCGACAAAGTGTCCTTCACATGCCTCTCCTGACTTCTCCCTCTATTAACTAATTCTTGTGTTCACCTCTTGCCATTCCAGGCACACAAGAAAAGCAAACACCGGAAGCACTCCTCAAAGAAGAGGAACAAGAGAAAGAGGGAGGCCGAAGAGGCAGCTGCCCTCGAACGGAAGAAAATCAAAGTGAAAGCTGTTACTGCAATGCCTGAACCTAAGGAGGAGGAGCCTGAAAAGGAAGCCGAGGTGCACACTACTGGAGAAGCAAGCGTGGTCGCAGCAGCCGATGAGGGGGAGAGCCAATAAGATGGCTATCATGAAGACGGGGAAAGCCCAAATATGACAAAGAAAATTGCATTGGTATACATTTCTTAAATTGAAAATAAATTCAATTTAGTTGAAAAGCTATGTGTCTTTTACAGTGACTAAAGGCGAAACCAGGAAAGGGAAGGAAAAATGATGGTTATAGGAGAAGAGAGGGAAGATGGGTGGGTGAATGGCAATGGAGAGATTTGTTCTTCACTAGGTTTGGGACAGTCATAGTGGGTTCATGGAAAGAGGGGGAGTTTGGGTTGGTAGAAGACAAGGGAGGGATTTGGGTCTACAAAGGTTTGGGCATTAATTGTGGGTGCATAAAAGAGGCGAGTTTGTGTGGGAAGAAGACAAGGGAGGGATTAGGGTCTCCAAAATTTTGTGGCTTTAACGGTGAGAGCATGGAAAGAGAGGGAGTTTTGGTGGGTAGGAGACAAGGGAGGGATTTGTGTCTCCAAAGGTTTGGGCATCAATGGTGGGTGCATGGAAGACGGGGAGTTTGGGTGGGAAGAAGACAAGGGAGGGATTTGGGTCTCCAAAGTTTTGGGGCAGTAATGGTGAGGGCATGAAAGAAAGGGAGTTTGCGTGGGAAGATGACAAGGGAGGGATTTGGGTCTCCAAAGAATTGGTCATCAATGGTGGGTGCATGGAAGAGGGGGAGTTAGGGTGGATAGAAGACAAGGAAGGGATTTGTGTCTCCAAAGGATTTGGGCAGTAATGGTGAGTGCATGAAAAGAAAGGGAACTTGGGTTGGTAGAAGACAAGGCAGGGATTTGTGTCTCCAAAGGTTTGGGCATCACTTGTGGGTGCATGGAAGAAAGGGAGTTTGGGTGTGTAGGAGACAAGGGAGGGATTTGTGTTTTTAAAGGTTTGGGCTTTAATGATGGGTGCATGGAAGAGGGGGAGTTTGGGTGGGAAGAAGACAAGTGAGGAATTTTTGTCTCCAAACGTTTGGCATCATTGGTGGGTGCCTGGATGAGGGGGATTTTGGGGCAGTAATGGTGAGTGCATGAAAAGAAAGGGAGCATGGGTGGGTAGAAGACAAGGGAGGGATTTGGGTCTCCAAAGGTTTGGGCATCAATGGTGGGTGCATGAAAGTGGGGATGTTTGGGTTGGAAGAAGACAAGGGAGGGATTTGGGTTTCCATATGTTTGGAGCAGTAATGGTGAGTGCATGGAAAGAGAGGGAGTTTGGGTGGGTAGAAGACAAGGGAGGGATTTGGGTCTCCAAAGGTTTGGGCATCAATTGTGGGTGCATGGAAGAGAGGGAGTTTGGGTGGGTAGGAAAAAAGGGAGGGATTTGGGTCTCCAAATGTTTGGGCATCAATGGTGGGTGCCTTGAAGAGAGGGATTTTGTGTGGGTAGAAGACAAGGGAGGGGTTTGTGTCTCCAAAATTTTGGGGCAGTAATGGTGAGAGCTTGGAAAGAGTGGGAATATGGGTGGGTAATGCCAGGGAAGGGAGTTGGATCTCATATACTTTGGAGAGTGTAATGATGGGTAAATGATAAGAGATATTTGGGTGGGTACATGACAAGGGAAGGACTTGATTCTCAAATACTCAGGTGGCAGAAATCATGAGTATCTGTTAAGAGAGGAGTTTGGGTTATTATATGAAGGGTGGGATTAGGGTCTCAGAAAGATGGGGTCAGAAATGGTGGATATATAGCAACAGAGGGAGTATGCTGGGTAAATGACAAGGGAGGGATTTGGGTCTTATACACTTTAGGGGCAGCAATGGTGAGTATGTAGCAAGAGAAATACTTTGGATGGGCATACGACAATGGAGAGATTAGGGTCTCACAAAGCCGGTGGCAAAATGATGGGTATATGCCCAGAGAGGAGTTTGGGTAGCTGTATGACCAGGGGGTGTTTGGGTCTCTTAAGGTTTGGGGCAGAAATAATTGGTATATTTCATGAAACAGAGTTTTGGTGGGTATATATCAAGAGAGGGGGTTTTGTTGGGCTTATAAACATGGATATATTTGGGTCTGACATGTTTGTGGGAAGAAATGGTGGTTACATCACAAGACAGGAAATTGTGTGGTTACATGAAAATAGAAGAATTTTCAGTGGGCATATGGCAAGAGAAGGATTTGGGTCACAGCAGGATGGGGGCAGACATGGTGGATATATGGCTAGCGAGGGAGTTTGGGTGAGTACATGACATGGGGCAGATTGGGCCATCACAACGTTTGGGGGAAGAAATGGTGGAAACATTATAAGAGAGAGTATTAGGTTTGGTGTATGGCTAAGGAGGAATGAGTGTCTTGAAAGGATGGGTCCAGAAATAGTGGGTACATGGCGAGAGAGGGAGTTCACTTGGTTGAATGAAAGGGAGAGATTTGTGTCTGATAAGGTTTTAGGGAAGAAATATTGGCTATATGGCAAGAGAGGTAGTGTGGATAGGCAGATGACAAAGGAGGGATGTGGTCTCATAAGGATGAAGGCAGCAACAGTGAGGAGAGATAGAGAGAGAGAGAGAGAGAGAGAGAGAGAGAGAGAGAGAGAGAGAAAGATTGGTTTGGTATATGATATGAGAGAGATTATGGTTTTACAAAGTTTGATGGCAGATAAACAATTTTCATGAATTTACGATAAAGATGGATTTGATTGCGTGTATTGTATGAACCACACCTTGAACTCAAATTTCAAGTTGAGGCCTAGAAAATTGATTTAGGTGGGTATATGACACAGAAGACTCTTTGGTGTTGAAGATGGAAAATCTGACATTTTGTATACTATAGGGATAGAGGCCAGAAAAGGAATATGGTTTGATATATAAAAAGAAGAAAAATTGGGTTAGCATATGACAAAGAAGGGACTTTGGTTCCCACAGATTTGAGGGTCATACCACACATGCACTGTAAGACTCATAGAGGTAATTATGGAGCATTGAATCCAAATTGCTACATTTATCTAATCTCATAGATACGGATGAAGAAGACTGTGCTCCACCATCCATGTATTTTGCAAGATCCGGGCAAAACTTCACAGTATGAATGTCTCAACCTATCTGAGGTGAAGTGTGTGAGTGACAGTTATCCCCACAAATAGCTGTTATGTTTCCTGTTTGGCAACTTTTTTTGAATGTTGGTTTTATACCTCACCATCCAATGTAAGTAAGGAAATCTCCCCAGGAGCAATAATCACCCAGCAAACTCAAATCTACTGATCACATCTCAGTGAAAGGAATGGTAATTTGAAGTGACAGGTTTACCCTTGGTTATCCTTTATAAAAAATTTGTGTTTTAATAGGGCTTTTAGAATGGGCTGCTTACATAACAGGCCTAGCAGAAATGAGGATATACTAATGAGACAATTGTGTAGCTTGATCAATCAGAACAGTCAAATCATTGACGTCAACGTAATGAGTATTTCTACAGAAATCTCATGCCAGGTAAAGCAATGTTCTCTACCCAAAGGAAAACCTTGTCTCCTTAAAGAGATTTCACACAATTCCTACTATCAAACCACCTTGCCAGATAAGACTAACAATTAGACAATGATGGGTGAGCTAAGGGAGGGTAGATGCCACCTCCTGACCACAACTGCTTATATGTCAATACCCTGTCCCTCTAGCTAAACTCTAATCTCAGTTCAGGACTTCAAGATGCAAGAGACTTGAAAGGGTCTCTGGATCTCTTTATCACTAGTTAATTGGATGCTTGCCTATAATTTTAGGAAATTAATTCATGATCATCATGTCAGGATTCAGGCAAACACGGCACTGGGCCTGTTGTTGAGTCCATACCAACTGATTCATCAGTAGTAGGTAGAGAGAGAGAGAGACGAGGCCTGATGTGGGAATGTAAACCTCAAAACCCACCCTCAGTGACATATATTATCCAAAAGGCTATATGCATTCCAGCATGGTCACACCTCCTAATTTCCCAAACAGTTGCACTTCTTGGTAACTAAGTAAGTATTCAAGTACATGAGAGCCTGTTTTTCATTCCCTTTCATTAACTGTCACATTTCTCTAGAAGCCACCAACTGTCAGTAGTTTGTCAGTTAGAGGTACAGACTTCTGAGCCATCCCCCTTAGTCAAAGATGCACTGTAGGAGGGCTCCAGAGTCTAACTGGCAAACTCCTGACAGTTGGTGGCTTCTAGAGAAGTGTGAGACTTAATGTGGATGGAAACCATACTGGCATATATTTGAGTGCTTAGTCACCAAGCATACTGGAATATGACCTGGCCTCATCTTACACAGGCCTTTGCATGCAATCACGACGGCTCTGTATTTGTGAGAGCAATGACTCTGTCATGTCTTGAGATCACAATTTCACTCTTGGCATCTGCAGCCTCAGACTCATAAAATCTTTTTAAATGCTCCCTGCAATGGTACCTGAGTCTTGAAGAGAGGGCTACAAATATCCCATTGCACATACTCTCATTTTTTTTCCAGGATGACCAGTTTTGAATGTCTTTTTTAAACATAATCTACTGCACCAAGGTCTCTGAGGAGGTCTGAGAACTGCACTAATCTGTAGTTATCGAGGTATGAATGTAGAGTGAAGCTTGATACTTCATTCATTTAACAAAATAATAGTATGAGGTTCAATACTGGGGCGCTGGAACTCCATAACCATGCGTTCTCGACAAAGCTTACAGCAGCAGGCATGTGTTGCTTTCTGTAGAGTAGACCTTAAATTCACTCTTAAGGAGCTGATTATTCCCAGAAAGTTTTTACCACTATTGCATTCATGGACATATCTTTCTAGGTTGTTCATTAATATAGTATGCAATATTCTTAGTTTGGTACGATGACTGATGATCCTCCCAGGAGCACACCATGTAGGCTAGAGCAAAGGATGAAATACTGGGACTAAACTGGGAACTAGGATTTAGGACTTTGTTGAAGTTAGAGATCATTACTGCAAGGCAAAGATTTCAGGCTACTATGGTGGCACTGCCTAAGGCTCATGATTTACATGCTACAGGATATGAAAACAGAAATATTAGGATGTATGTGGAATATCCAATAGACTAGGCCCTGGAAGAGAACACAGAAAGTTTGTGTATAGAGAGGGGTAGTATAGTCAACATCTAGTCCTGTGGCTGTGGATAGGGCAAGTACTAGTGGCACTCTAATTGTTCCTTATAGCACTGAAATTGGGGGTTTATGAGATTTTGGACCATGATGAAGCCTGAAGGCCTCTGCTCTGAAGTATAAGTTGTTTGTCTAGGCTGGGGTACTGGTATAGATTCAGCAGGATGTGCAAAAACATTTATGATGAGTATGTTAGGGATAATTAACAGGCCTGACTCTGGAGAGGTCATGGGGAATCTGAGTACAGAGTTGGGTTGTATAGGCAGCACACAGTGTTCTGTGGCTAAGTGTTGTAACAGGAACTTCATGCAGGAACCAAGATCTTACCAATAGCAAAGAAGAACATGAAGCAAAGGATTTCGGACATTGACAAAAGTTAGAAGTCACTACAAGGATGGGTGGTGGTGGTGCATGACTTTAATCATAGCACTTGGGAGGCAGAGGCAGGAGGATCTCTGTGAGTGTGAAGCCAACCTGGTCTACAGAGCTAGTGCAAAAATAGACTTCCAAGTTACGTAGAGAAGCCTTCTCTCGAATTAAAAATAGATAGATAGATAGACAGATAGGTAGATATAAGTAAGTCATTGCGAGGGAGAACAAGCACTATTCTAGGGATGCCACTAGATTGTCTGGACTCCACTAGTTTGGGAAAACAATTATCTCTGCAGAAGGGTGCATACCTCTATCGACTTTATAGGAGGATATGGACAGTCTGGGCATGTGTGCAAGAACGTTGAGTGCAGAGGGAGCCTAGCTGTTCACTAAAGCATAGTAGAAGTTGCTGGGCCTAAGCTTGGCTGCAAACATTCAAACCTGTAGATGCCTAAAGCTCACAAATGGAAGGCAAATGTGGTTCTAGTAGGTCAGGCTGCATGTGGAAAAACAAGTATTCATGTTTGTGTTGGTTATTACTCACTAGGCTAAACCCTGGAGGCCGAGGATGTGGGATGTCTAGGGACAAAGATAGGTGGCTTAATCATTTAAATGTCACTTGTGATTGAATGAAGGTAGAATGGTTCAAGTTGAGAGTATGGAAGTTGGATATAGCACAAAGGAATAGGCTAGGACAAGGTCAGTTGGAGGAACCAGAGTCTGCAGAAGCCTAGAGCCATCAAGTATAAGGAACTCATAGAAACCCTAGTCATGGTCACTGGATGTTCGACCATTCTAGTTACGCCAGAAAATAAAATGTCAGATAGGGATGTAAACACCAGGCTCACCCAGGAGGAGACCACAGGAAGTCTGTGTATTTATTGGTGTATTTTATGTGTCACAAGGCTTTCTGAAAGTAGATGTGGGTAGACAGGGCTAGGGTACATCCCTATGGGAGCATAGATGTAGGCTACAGCCAAGGACAAAATGCTTGGCATAGGCTAGGGCCAAGGAATGGGGACCTTGTTGAATTATAGGGGTCATTACAGCAAGGCTAGAAGTCCAGACATCTGTGCCAAACTGCATGCAGCATGGGATTTATGTTTTGCATGACATGAAAACAGAAATATTGGGTTGTGTTTGGAGTTTCAGTAACTAGACTCTGGGGAGTGGATGGGAAGTTTGTGTATAGAGTGCCATGGTATAGTGAACATCTACTCCTGTGGCCATAGATAGGACAACTATTGTAGAAATACTAAATGTTAAGTATAGCACTTGAATAGATGGAGGGCTGTGCTGGGGTGTGAGATTTTACACCCTACTGAATCCTAGAGGCACCTGTTATGTTTTATAGTTTGTCTATGTAGGCTAGAGTACTGTGATCAATTCAGCAAGTTGTAGAAAATCATGTATGATGAGTACATTTGGTGTAAGTCTACAGGCTTGACTCTGGGGAGTACATGGGTATTCTGGGTAATCTGGGTATTAAGTTGTGTTGTATAGGTAGCCTAGAGTGTCCTGTGTGTAAGTGTTGTTTCAGGAGATTCATGCAGGACACTATATGTTGCATTCAGCCTAAGAGACCATGGTGGGACTAAGATGGAACAAAGGATTTGGAACCCTACCAACAGCTAGAAGTCACTACTATTGAAATCTAGGGATGACACTGGATGTTCCATCCAGTCTGGACTCCACTGGATTAGAAAAACGATGATAGGATGCAGAGCAGTGCTCTGAAATCTAGACGATGGAGGAGTATTCTGATAGTCTGGGGATAGAATGGTCATGTAGGGCAGCCACAACTACTCTGGTTCTATGAGAGACTGATAGTCTTTGTGGGAATCTAGATGCTGTCAACAGCACAGAAAAAGTTGATGGGTCTAAGAATGCCGGAGATTGCTATAGAGGCAGCTGGAGAAGACCAGGACACTGGCTGTTGCAACTTGGGTAGATCAAGCCCTCTATGTACAAAGTACTGAGTGGGTAACTAAACTAAACAAGTTAAAACCTGGGAAGATATAGAAAATCTGAATAAGGAATAATGCTCTATACTGTACCTAAAGTGTCCCGTGGATGTATTAGTGCAGGGTAAGTGCTAGCAAAGCCTAGATGTTCACGACAGAAAAGGAGGATTCCTGAGAATAGTCTGAGCTGAGTTATTTGGGACCATACTCAAGAGAAGACCCTTGAATCAAGAGGCAAACAGCCAGATTATGCAGGGGTGCTGGCTGTTAAACTCAAGCTAGATGCAGATGGATATGGAAAACAAGTATTGGTTGGTGGCTTATATAAGAAGCCAGTTCCTGGAGGAGAACATTAGGAATGTGGTAGAGTAGGGTGCTGCAGGTAACACAGAGGGTACTGTGGGTGGGTGAAGGTAGCAACTTGTCTGCTGCATGTATGTCGGCAATCGCACACGTGGAAGGCCATGATATGGGATTTCCGAAATTATAGAAGCCTAGATAATGCTACTTAGGTGATCAAACAAAATTTGTATAATGACTTTGGGAAAGAGGCTAGATCCAGGTAGAGATAGAATATGAAATATCTGGTTGTGAGGGAGTGAGTACTTACCAGGCCATACCATGGTGGAGGACTCAGGAATACAGAATTTGGATTCGGGTAAGATAGTTAGCAAAATGAGTACTATATGTAGATTCAAGCAGCGCAGGTCCTTGTAGGACAATGTATGTTGGTTGGAGGACAGGAGTAGATGCTGGTATTCGGCCCTCGCATTTGGAACTCTGTTGAATCCTGTGAGCATTACTACAACATGCAAGAATATCAGTGGCAAAAACTAGACTTTGACAGTTGTAGTGACTTATGATCTGTTTGTTGGCGTATGGGGAAACGCTATCTGGTAAGGGAAATATTCTGGGCTTGGTCTTTGGGGAAGATATGGAAAGTCTGGATTGGAAATGGAGTTGTGAAAGCAGGGCAACTATTTCATGCATGGGTGTAGGTGTGTTAAATTCAGGGGAGCCTAACTGTTGACTATACCAAAGAAGGAGTTGCTGGACCTAGTCTTGGCTGAAGGCTTTGAAAACCTTCACAGGCCTAAAATTTGCAAATGCAAGGCACATGAGGCAGCTGTAAGTCAGACAGCATGTGGAAAATCAAATATTCACTTGTGTGTAGTGGGTTACTCAATTGGCTAAAGTTGGGTCCTGGTGGTTGTGGGATGTCTGGTTAGATAATGAAGTGGTTTAGGCATCGGAATCATCCTGCAGATGGATTCAGGTAGGATGGTTACTGTTGGGAATGTAGATGCTGGATACAGCACAAAAGAATGTGCTAGGACAAGGCCAGTTGGAGGGAAAGTGCCAGCAGAAGCTTAGAACTATCTATCAAAGCATGGTAGGACTAAGATGGAGCCTAGGGTTTGGAACTCAGCAAACAGCTAAAAGTCACTGTAAGTGTGAGAAAACAGCTCTTTTAGAGTTCTCACTGGATGTTTCATCAGGTCTGGAGTCTACTGGAGTAGGAAAAGAATTATCTGCTCGAAAGGTGCACTTACTTCTCTTGGCATTGTAGAAGGATTTGGACAGTCTTGGCATGCTGTGATATTATGTAGTCAGCCAGAGATCCTGTGGTTTGATGAGGTTGGGGTTGTCTCAGTGGGAATGTATATGTTGTCTACAGCACAGGAGGATTTGATGGGACTAGGAATCCTATATGCTATGAATAGGTTTTATTACCATTGGTTATTCAAGAAGATGCTTTGGGCAATCGATTAGTAGAATATAGCCAGGCAGGAAATCTGAACAGAGATATAGAGAGAAAGTAGGCAGAGTCAGGGAGATGCCATGTAGCTGCTGAAGGAGAAAACCAGCAGCTACCAGTGAGAGCCTTTCTGGAATGGATCATAATGATACATAGATATACAAAAGGAAATCCCACATCAATATGAGCTATGTTTGGAGGGATGTGGAAAAACAGTATTTGGAACAGGAAATATTCACTAGGTTCGAACTTTAGGAGGACACGATAACTTTTCATAAGGAGTGGGGTTATTCCATTAGCCAGTACAGGTATGATAAGTGTTGGGGAACTCTCAGTGTTGGCTACAGAATAGTAGTAGCTGGTGGGATCATGCTGTGTTTTGAGATTTGTGTCCCTAAAACATGCCAAAAATCACTACTGCAGAGTGCAAGGGTCCATTCTTTGATGGGACAGGGACTAATCAATCAAGGATAAATTCCACTGAATATGGAAAACCAATTACAGAGTATGGATATCTTCACCTGGGTAAATCCTGGAGGGGGACATAGGAAGTCTGGGTATGGTGTGAAGAGGTATGGGCAACTCTAAGACCCCTGTTGGTTTATCTAAATAGGATTATATCTGGCTGTAGCCCAGATGTTCTCTATAATATAGGAAAAATGTTCTAAATAGGCTGCAACATGTTGAAGCCTAAAATTCACTACTATAAGGCAAGGAGTCCAGACCAAGATTGAACATTTCTTTTGGTTTCCAGGTTATACATAACAGAATGTTAAAAATCAAGTGTCTAATACTGTGTGATATTCTCAATAGGCTAGACACCAGAAGATAGGAGAACCCTGGTTATGGACTGGGCTTATGTTGGTTGTAGAAAGCCTCCTTAGGTGAGTGAGTATATTAAAGGAGGCTGTATGCTCACCACAGTTAAAGAGATATTGAGGCTAGGCTGGGTCACCTGACTTGGGATAAGGTGGAAGCCTGGAGGCCATGATTTGTTGCTACACAGCCAGACAAGATATGGACACTGGTTTGCGTATATTCATTAGGTACAGAGGAATGTGGAGATGCAAGTATTCGTGTGTGTGTGTGTGTGTGTGTGTGTGTGTGTGTGTATGTGTGTGTGAGTGTGTGTGTGTGTACGGTCAACAGGCTAAGCCATGGAGTAGGAATGTTATTTGGGAATGATTTTAGGGAAGACATTCAAGATACTAGCCAAAGATTGAGGCGGACATTTTGGACTAAACCATTGACAGGGATAGCATTGTTGAAGAATTTGGAGAAGCAAATGATCTGTCATGTGTTCTACCACAACAAAGGTAGATATGTAAAAAAGGTTGAGGTGGAAAATTTGCCTTAGAGTTATTAAACAAAGTCTCCATCTAAACCCAAACTCTCTTTGCCTTCTCAATATCTTCCCCCTATCATCAAAGTGTCAGGAGTGGTACAGTCCACTATTTGTTCCTTCCTTCCCCAGGCATTCTTGTGGGTCAGAACCAGGCTTTGTGATGTCAGAGCACAAGCTCACCTACTATTGGTCGAGACCTTGATGATGACTCAGGTCTGAGGGTGTGGCTTTCCCTACTCTGCCAGTTGTTCACAGCCCCTCCAGGGAGAAACAACACGCGCTCAAGGGACTTGGTGATGGAGACTCTAGCAAAGGAACCTAAGGAATCACTGTCCGACATGGACCTCCCAACATCCAGTAGTGATGTTCCGATGGCAGCGAACGGGCCAGTCCTTATGGTGAAGACAAAGGCAGCTCTAAAGCAGTATCCACCTTACATGTGTGCGGAAAGGTGAGTTGACAAACCCTACTGGAGCTCCCTCCTCTACTCATTTACTCTTACCTAAAGTCACTACCTCTCTCCTTCCTGGCATAAATCCCTTATCAATTCTCACCTCTTCCGACAAAGTGTCCTTCACATGCCTCTCCTGACTTCTCCCTCTATTAACTAATTCTTGTGTTCACCTCTTGCCATTCCAGGCACACAAGAAAAGCAAACACCGGAAGCACTCCTCAAAGAAGAGGAACAAGAGAAAGAGGGAGGCCGAAGAGGCAGCTGCCCTCGAACGGAAGAAAATCAAAGTGAAAGCTGTTACTGCAATGCCTGAACCTAAGGAGGAGGAGCCTGAAAAGGAAGCCGAGGTGCACACTACTGGAGAAGCAAGCGTGGTCGCAGCAGCCGATGAGGGGGGAGCCAATAAGATGGCTATCATGAAGACAGGGAATGCCCAAATATGACAAAGAAAATTGCATTGGTATAAATTTCTTAAATTGAAAATAAATTCAATTTAGTTGAAAAGCTATGTGTCTTTTACAGTGACTAAAGGCGAAACCAGGAAAGGGGAGGAAAAATGATGGTTATAGGAGAAGAGAGGGAAGATGGGTGGGTGAATGGCAATGGAGAGATTTGTTCTTCACTAGGTTTGGGACAGTCATAGTGGGTTCATGGAAAGAGGGGGAGTTTGGGTTGGTAGAAGACAAGGGAGGGATTTGGGTCTACAAAGGTTTGGGCATTAATTGTGGGTGCATAAAAGAGGCGAGTTTGTGTGGGAAGAAGACAAGGGAGGGATTAGGGTCTCCATAATTTTGTGGCTTTAACGGTGAGAGCATGGAAAGAGAGGGAGTTTTGGTGGGTAGGAGACAAGGGAGGGATTTGTGTCTCCAAAGGTTTGGGCAACAATGGTGGGTGCATGGAAGAGGGGGAATTCGGGTGGGAAGAAGACAAGGGTGGGATTTGGGTCTCCAAAGGTATGGGCAACAATGGTGGGTGCATGGAAGAGGGGGAATTTGTGTGGGAAGAAGACAAGGGAGGGATTAGGGTCTCCATAATTTTGTGGCTTTAACGGTGAGAGCATGGAAAGAGAGGGAGTTTTGGTGGGTAGGAGACAAGGGAGGGATTTGTGTCTCCAAAGGTTTGGGCATCAATGGTTGGTGCATGGAAGACGGGGAGTTTGGGTGGGAAGAAGACAAGGGAGGGATTTGGGTCTCCAAAGTTTTGGGGCAGTAATGGTGAGGGCATGAAAAGAAAGGGAGTTTGGGTGGGAAGATGACAAGGGAGGGATTTGGGTCTCCAAAGAATTGGTCATCAATGGTGGGTGCATGGAAGAGGGGGAGTTAGGGTGGATAGAAGACAAGGAAGGGATTTGTGTCTCCAAAGGATTTGGGCAGTAATGGTGAGTGCATGAAAAGAAAGGGAATTTGGGTTGGTAGAAGACAAGGGAGGGATTTGTGTCTCCAAAGGTTTGGGCATCACTTGTGGGTGCATGGAAGAAAGGGAGTTTGGGTGTGCAGGAGACAAGGGAGGGATTTGTGTTTTTAAAGGTTTGGTCATCTATGGGTGCATGGAAGAGGGGGAGTTTGGGTGGGAAGAAGACAAGGGAGGGATTTTTGTCTCCAAAAGTTTGGGCATCATTGGTGGGTGCCTGGACGAGGGGGATTTTGGGTCAGTAATGGTGAGTGCATGAAAAGAAAGGGAGCATGGGTGGGTAGAAGACAAGGGAGGGATTTAGGTCTCCAAAGGTTTGGGCAACAATGGTGGGTGCATGGAAGAGGGGGAATTCGGGTGGGAAGAAGACAAGGGTGGGATTTGGGTCTCCAAAGGTATGGGCAACAATGGTGGGTGCATGGAAGAGGGGGAGTTTGGGTGGGAAGAAGACAAGGGAGGGATTTGGGTTTCCATATGTTTGGAGCAGTAATGGTGTGTGCATGGAAAGAGAGGGAGTTTGGGTGGGTAGAAGACACGGGAGGGATTTGTGTCTCCAAAGGTTTGGGCATCAATTGTGGGTGCATGGAAGAGAGGGAGTTTGGGTGGGTAGGAAAAAAGGGAGGGATTTGTGTCTCCAAAAGTTTGGGCATCAATGGTGGGTGCCTTGAAGAGGGGGATTTTGTGTGGGTAGAAGACAAGGGAGGGATTTGTGTCTCCAAAATTTTGGGGCAGTAATGGTGAGAGCTTGAAAGAGTGGGAATATGGGTGGGTAATGCCAGGCAAGGGAGTTGGATCTCATATACTTTGGAGAGTGTAATGATGGGTAAATGATAAGAGACATTTGGGTGGGTACATAACAAGGGAAGGATTTGATTCTCAAATATTCAGGTGGCAGAAATCATGAGTATCTGTTAAGAGAGGAGTTTGGGTTATTATATGAAGGGTGGGATTAGGGTCTCAGAAAGATGGCGTCAGAAATGGTGGATATATAGGAACAGAGGGAGTATGCTGGGTAAATGACAAGGGAGGGATTTGGGTCTTATACACTTTAGGGGCAGCAATGGTGAGTATGTAGCAAGAGAAATACTTTGGATGGGCATACGACAATGGAGAGATTAGGGTCTCACAAAGCCGGTGGCAAAATGATGGGTATATGCCCAGAGAGGAGTTTGGGTAGCTGTATGACCAGGGAGTGTTTGGGTCTCTTAAGGTTTGTGGCAGAAATAATTGGTATATTTCATGAAACAGAGTTTGGGTGGGTATATGTCAAGAGAGGGTGTTTTGTTGGGCTTATAAACATGGATATATTTGGGTCTGACATGTTTGGGGGAAGAAATGGTGGTTACATCACAAGACAGGAAATTGTGTGGTTACATGAAAATAGAAGAATTTTCAGTGGGCATATGGCAAGAGAAGGATTTGGGTCACAGCAGGATGGGGGCAGACATGGTGGATATATGGCTAGCGAGGGAGTTTGGGTGAGTACATGACATGGGGCAGATTGGGCCATCACAACGTTTGGGGGAAGAAATGGTGGAAACATTATAAGAGAGAGTATTAGGTTTGGTGTATGGCTAAGGAGGAATGAGTGACTTGGAAGGATGGGGCCAGAAATAGTGGGTACATGGCGAGAGAGGGAGTTCACTTGGTTGAATGAAAGGGAGTGATTTGTGTCTGATAAGGTTTTAGGGAAGAAATATTGGCTATATGGCAAGAGAGGTAGTGTGGATAGGCAGATGACAAAGGAGGGATGTGGTCTCATAAGGATGAAGGCAGCAACAGTGGGGAGAGAGAGAGAGAGAGAGAGAGAGAGAGAGAGAGAGAGAGAGAGATTGGGTTGGTATATGATATGAGAGAGATTATGGTTTTACAAAGTTTGATTGCAGATAAACAATTTTCATGAATTTACGATAAAGATGGATTTGATTGCGTGTATTGTGTGAACCACACTTTGAACTCAAATTTCAAGTTGAGGCCTAGAAAATTGATTTAGGTGGGTATATGACACAGAAGACTCTTTGGTATTGAAGATGGAAAATCTGACATTTTGTATACTATAGGGATAGAGGCCAGAAAAGGAATATGGTTTGATATATAAAAAGAAGAAAATTTGGGTTAGCATATGACAAAGAAGGGACTTTGGTTCCCACAGATTTGAGGGTCATACCACACATGCACTGTAAGACTCATAGAGGTAATTATGGAGCATTGAATCCAAATTGCTACATTTATCTAATCTCATAGATACGGATGAAGAAGACTGTGCTCCACCATCCATGTATTTTGCAAGATCCGGGCAAAACTTCACAGTATGAATGTCTCAACCTATCTGAGGTGAAGTGTGTGAGTGACAGTTATCCCCACAAATAGCTGTTATGTTTCCTGTTTGGCAACTTTTTTTGAATGTTGGTTTTATACCTCACCATCCAATGTAAGTAAGGAAATCTCCCCAGGAGCAATAATCACCCAGCAAACTCAAATCTACTGATCACATCTCAGTGAAAGGAATGGTAATTTGAAGTGACAGGTTTACCCTTGGTTATCCTTTATAAAAAATTTGTGTTTTAATAGGGCTTTTAGAATGGGCTGCTTACATAACAGGCCTAGCAGAAATGAGGATATACTAATGAGACAATTGTGTAGCTTGATCTATCAGAACAGTCAAATCATTGACGTCAACGTAATGAGTATTTCTACAGAAATCTCATGCCATGTAAAGCAATGTTCTCTACCCAAAGGAAAACCTTGTCTTCTTAAAGAGATTTCACACAATTCCTACTATCAAACCACCTTGCCAGATAAGACTAACAATTAGACAATGATGGGTGAGCTAAGGGAGGGTAGATGCCACCTCCTGACCACAACTGCTTATATGTCAATACCCTGTCCCTCTAGCTAAACTCTAATCTCAGTTCAGGACTTCAAGATGCAAGAGACTTGAAAGGGTCTCTGGATCTCTTTATCACTAGATAATTGGATGCTTGCCTATAATTTTAGGAAATTAATTCATGATCATCATGTCAGGATTCAGGCAAACACGGCACTGGGCCTGTTGTTGAGTCCATACCAACTGATTCATCAGTAGTAGGTAGAGAGAGAGAGAGATGAGGCCTGATGTGGGAATGTAAACCTCAAAACCCACCCTCAGTGACATATATTATCCACAAAGGCTATATGCATTCCAGCATGGTCACACCTCCTAATTTCCCAAACAGTTGCACTTCTTGGTAACTAAGTAAGTATTCAAGTACATGAGAGCCTGTTTTTCATTCCCTTTCATTAACTGTCACATTTCTCTAGAAGCCACCAACTGTCAGTAGTTTGTCAGTTAGAGGTACAGACTTCTGAGCCATCCCCCATAGTCAAAGATGCACTGTAGGAGGGCTCGAGAGTCTAACTTGCAAACTCCTGACAGTTGGTGGCTTCTAGAGAAGTGTGAGAGTTAATGTGGATGGAAACCATACTGGCATATATTTGAGTGCTTAGTCACCAAGCATACTGGAATATGACCTGGCCTCATCTTACACAGGCCTTTGCATGCAATCACGACGGCTCTGTATTTGTGAGAGCAATGACTCTGTCATGTCTTGAGATCACAATTTCACTCTTGGCATCTGCAGCCTCAGACTCATAAAATCTTTTTAAATGCTCCCTGCAATGGTACCTGAGTCTTGAAGAGAGGGCTACAAATATCCCATTGCACATACTCTCATTTTTTTTCCAGGATGACCAGTTGTGAATGTCTTTTTTAAACATAATCTACTGCACCAAGGTCTCTGAGGAGGTCTGAGAACTGCACTAATCTGTAGTTATCGAGATATGAATGTAGAGTGAAGCTTGATACTTCATTCATTTAACAAAATAATAGTATGAGGTTCAATACTGGGGCCTTGGATCTCCATAACCATATGTTCTCGACAAAGCTTACAGCAGCAGGCATGTGTTGCTTTCTATAGAGTAGACCTTAAATTCACTCTTAAGGAGCTGATTATTCCCAGAAAGTTTGTACCACTATTGCATTCATGGACATATCTTTCTAGGTTGTTCATTAATATAGTATGCAATATTCTTAGTTTGGTACGACGACTGATGATCCTCCCAGGAGCACACCATGTAGGCTAGAGCAAAGGATGAAATACTGGGACTAAACTGGGAACTAGGATTTAGGACTTTGTTGAAGTTAGAGATCATTACTGCAAGGCAAAGATTTCAGGCTACTATGGTGGCACTGCCTAAGGCTCATGATTTACACGCTACAGTATACGAAAACAGAAATATTGGGATGTATGTGGAATATCCAATAGACTAGGCCCTGGAAGAGAACACAGAAAGTTTGTGTATAGAGAGGGGTAGTATAGTCAACATCTAGTCCTGTGGCTGTGGATAGGGCAAGTACTAGTGGCACTCTAATTGTTCCTTATAGCACTGAAATTGGGGGTGTATGAGATTTGGGACCATGATGAAGCCTGAAGGCCTCTGCTCTGAAGTATAAGTTGTTTGTCTAGGCTGGGGTACTGGTATAGATTCAGCAGGATGTGAAAAAACACTTATGATGAGTATGTTAGGGATAATTAACAGGCCTGACTCTGGAGAGGTCATGGGGAATCTGAGTACAGAGTTGGGTTGTATAGGCAGCACACAGTGTTCTGTGGCTAAGTGTTGTAACAGGAACTTCATGCAGGAACCAAGATCTTACCTATAGCAAAGAAGAACATGAAGCAAAGGATTTCGGACATTGACAAAAGTTAGAAGTCACTACAAGGATGGGTGGTGGTGGTGCATGACTTTAATCATAGCACTTGGGAGGCAGAGGCAGGAGGATCTCTGTGAGTGTGAAGCCAACCTGGTCTACAGAGCTAGTGCAAAAATAGACTTCAAAGTTACGTAGAGAAGCCTTCTCTCGAATTAAAAATAGATAGATAGATAGACAGATAGGTAGATATAAGTAAGTCATTGCGAGGGAGAACAAGCACTCTTCTAGGGATGCCACTAGATTGTCTGGACTCCACTAGTTTGGGAAAACAATTATCTCTGCAGAAGGGTGCATACCTCTATAGTCTTTGTAGGAGGATATGGAAAGTCTGGGCATGTGTGCACGAACATTTCGTGCAGAGGGAGCCTAGCTGTTCACTAAAGCATAGTAGAAGTTGCTGGGCCTAAGCTTGTCTGCACACATTCAAACCTGTAGATGCCTAAAGCTCGCAAATGGAAGGCAAATGTGGTTCTAGTAGGTCAGGCTGCATGTGGAAAAACAAGTATTCATGTTTGTGTTGGTTATTACTCACTAGGCTAAACCCTGGAGGCCGAGCATGTGGGATGTCTAGGGACAAAGATAGGTGGCTTAATCATTTAAATGTCACTTGTGATTGAATGAAGGTAGAATGGTTCAAGTTGAGAGTATGGAAGTTGGATATAGCACAAAGGAATAGGCTAGGACAAGGTCAGTTGGAGGAACCAGAGTCTGCAGAAGCCTAGAGCCATCAAGTACAAGGAACTCATAGCCACACTAGTCATGGTCACTGGATGTTCGACCATTCTAGTTACGCCAGAAAATAAAATGTCAGATAGGGATGTAAACACCAGGCTCACCCAGGAGGAGACCACAGGAAGTCTGTGTATTTATTGGTGTATTTTATGTGTCACAAGGCTTTCTGAAAGTAGATGTGGGTAGACAGGGCTAGGGTACATCCCTATGGGAGCATAGATGTAGGCTACAGCCAAGGACAAAATGCTTGGCATAGGCTAGGGCCAGGGAATGGGGACCTTGTTGAATTCTAGGGGTCATTACAGCAAGGCTAGGAGTCCAGACATCTGTGCCAAACTGCATGCAGCATGGGATTTATGTTTTGCATGACATGAAAACAGAAATATTGTGTTGTGTTTGGAGTTTCAGTAACTAGACTCTGGGGAGTGGATGGGAAGTTTGTGTATAGAGTGCCATGGTATAGTGAACATCTAGTCCTGTGGCCATAGATAGGACAACTATTGTAGAAAAACTAAATGTTAACTATAGCACATGAATAGATGGAGGGGCTGTGCTGGGGTGCGAGATTTAACACCCTACTGAATCCTAGAGGCACCTGTTATGTGTTATAGGTTGTCTATGTAGGCTAAAGTACTGTGATCAATTCAGCAAGTTGTAGAAAATCATGTATGATGAGTACATTTGGTGTTAGTCTACAGGCTTGACTCTGGGGAGTACATGGGTATTCTGGGTAATCTGGGTATTAAGTTGTGTTGTATAGGTAGCCTAGAGTGTCCTGTGTGTAAGTGTTGTTACAGGAGATTCATGCAGGACACTATATGTTGCATTCAGCCTAAGAGACCATGGTGGGACTAAGATGGAACAAAGGATTTGGAACCCTACCAACAGCTAGAAGTCACTACTATTGAAATCTAGGGATGACACTGGATGTTCCATCCAGTCTGGACTCCACTGGATTAGAAAAACAATGATAGGATGCAGAGCAGTGCTCTGAAATCTAGACGATGGAGGAGTATTCTGATAGTCTGGGTATAGAATGGTCATGTAGGGCAGCCACAACTCCTCTGGTTTTATGAGAGATTGATAGTCTTTGTGGGAATCTAGATGCTGTCAACAGCACAGAAAAAGTTGATGGGTCTAAGAATGCCGGAGATTGCTATGGAGGCAGCTGGAGAAGACAAGGACACTGGTTGTTGCTTCTTGGGTAGATCAAGCCCTCTATGTACAAAGTACTGAGTGGGTAACTAAACTAAACAAGTTAAAACCTGGGAAGACATAGAAAATCTAAATAAGGAATAATGTTCTATATTGTACCTAAAGTGTCCCGTGGATGTATTAGTGCAGGGTAAGTGCTAGCAAAGCCTAGATGTTCACGACAGAAAAGGAGGATTCCTGAGAATAGTCTGAGCTGAGTTATTTGGGACCATACTCCCGAGAAGACCCTTGAATCAAGAGGCAAACAGCCAGATTATGCAGGGGTGCTGGCTGTTAAACTCAAGCTAGATGCAGATGGATATGGAAAACAAGTATTGGTTGGTGGCATATATAAGAAGCCAGTTCCTGGAGGAGAACATTAGGAATGTGGTAGAGTAGGGTGCTGCAGGTAACACAGAGGGTACTGTGGGTGGGTGAAGGTAGCAACTTGTCTGCTGCATGTATGTGGGCAATCGCACATGTGGAAGGCCAAGATATGGGATTTCCGAAATTATAGAAGCCTAGATATTGCTACTTAGGTGATCAAACTAAATTTGTATAATGACTTTGGGAAAGAGGCTAGATCCAGGTAGAGATAGAATATGAAATATCTGGTTGTGAGGGAGTGAGTACTTACCAGGCCATACCATGGTGGAGGACTCAGGAATACAGAATTTGGATTCGGGTAAGATAGTTAGCAAAATGAGTACTATATGTAGATTCACGCAGCGCAGGTCCTTGTAGGACAATGTATGTTGGTTGGAGGACAGGACTAGATGCTGGGATTCGGCCCTCGCATTTGGAACTCTGTTGAATCCTGTGAGCATTACTACAACATGCAAGAATATCAGTGGCAAAAACTAGACTTGGACACTTGTAGTGACTTATGATCTGTTTGTTGGCATATGGGGAAACGCTATCTGGTAAGGGAAATATTCTGGGCTTTGTCTTTGGGGAAGATATGGAAAGTCTGGATTGGAAATGGAGTTGTGAAAGCAGGGCAACTATTTCATACATGGGTGTAGGTGTGTTAAATTCAGGGGAGCCTAACTGTTGACTATACCAAAGAAGGAGTTGCTGGACCTAGTCTTGGCTGAAGGCTTTGAAAACCTTCACAGGCCTAAAATTTGCAAATGCAAGGCACATGAGGCAGCTGTAAGTCAGACAGCAAGTGGAAAATCAAATATTCATTTGTGTGTAGTGGGTTACTCAATTGGCTAAAGTTGGGTCCTGGTGGTTGTGGGATGTCTGGTTATATAATGAAGTGGTTTAGGCATCGGAATCATCCTGCAGATGGATTCAGGTAGGATGGTTACTGTTGGGAATGTAGATGCTGGATACAGCACAAAAGAATGTGCTAGGACAAGGCCAGTTGGAGGGAAAGTGCCAGCAGAAGCTTAGAACTATCTATCAAAGCACGGTAGGACTAAGATGGAGCCTAGGGTTTGGAACTCAGCAAACAGCTAAAAGTCACTGTAAGTGTGAGAAAACAGCTCTTTTAGAGTTCTCACTGGATGTTTCATCAGGTCTGGACTCTACTGGAGTAGGAAAAGAATTATCTGCTCGAAAGGTGCACTTACTTCTCTTGTCATTGTAGAAGGATTTGGACAGTCTTGGCATGCTGTGATATTATGTAGTCAGCCAGAGATCCTGTGGTTTGATGAGGTTGGGGTTGTCTCAGTGGGAATGTATATGTTGTCTACAGCACAGGAGGATTTGATGGGACTAGGAATCCTATATGCTATGAATAGGTTTTATTACCATTGGTTATTCAAGAAGATGCTTTGGGCAATCGATTAGTAGAATATATCCAGGCAGGAAATCTGAACAGAGATATAGAGAGAAAGTAGGCAGAGTCAGGGAGATGCCATGTAGCTGCTGAAGGAGAAAACCAGCAGCTACCAGTGAGAGCCTTACTGGAATGGATCATAATGATACATAGATATACAAAAGGGAATCCCACATCAATATGAGCTATGTTTGGAGGGATGTGGAAAAACAGTATTTGGAACAGGAAATATTCACTAGGTTCGAACTTTAGGAGGACACGATAACTTTTCATAAGGAGTGGGGTTATTCCATTAGCCAGTACAGGTATGATAAGTGTTGGGGAACTCTCAGTGTTGGCTACAGAATAGTAGTAGCTGGTGGGATCATGCTGTGTTTTGAGATTTGTGTCCCTAAAACATGCCACAAATCACTACTGCAGAGTGCAAGGGTCCATTCTTTGATGGGACAGGGACTATTCAATCTAGGATAAATTCCACTGAATATGGAAAACCAATTACAGAGTATGGATATCTTCACCTGGATAAATCCTGGAGGGGGACATAGGAAGTCTGGGTATGGTGTGAAGAGGTATGGGCAACTCTAAGACCCCTGTTGGTTTATCTAAATAGGATTATATCTGGCTGTAGCCCAGATGTTCTCTATAATATAGGAAAAATGTTCTAAATAGGCTGCAACATGTTGAAGCCTAAAATTCACTACTATAAGGCAAGGAGTCCAGACCAAGATTGAACATTTCTTATGGTTTCCAGGTTATACATAACAGAATGTTAAAAATCAAGTGTCTAATACTGTGTGATATTCTCAATAGGCTAGACACCAGAAGATAGGAGAACCCTGGTTATGGACTGGGCTTATGTTGGTTGTAGAAAGCCTCCTTAGGTGAGTGAGTATATTAAAGGAGGCTGTATGCTCACCACAGTAAAAGAGATATTGAGGCTAGGCTGGGTCACCTGACTTGGGATAAGGTGGAAGCCTGGAGGCCATGATTTGTTGCTACACAGCCAGACAAGATATGGACACTGGTTTGTGTATATTCATTAGGTACAGAGGAATGTGGAGATTCAAGTATTCGTGTGTGTGTGTGTGTGTGTGTGTGTGTGTACGGTCAACAGGCTAAGCCATGGAGTAGGAATATTATTTGGGAATGATTTTAGGGAAGACATTCAAGATACTAGCCAAAGATTGAGGCGGACATTTTGGACTAAACCATTGACAGGGATAGCATTGTTGAAGAATTTGGAGAAGCAAATGATCTGTCATGTGTTCTACCACAACAAAGGTAGATATGTAAAAAAGGTTGAGGTGGAAAATTTGCCTTAGAGTTATTAAACAAAGTCTCCATCTAAACCCAAACTCTCTTTGCCTTCTCAATATCTTCCCCCTATCATCAAAGTGTCAGGAGTGGTACAGTCCACTATTTGTTCCTTCCTTCCCCAGGCATTCTTGTGGGTCAGAACCAGGCTTTGTGATGTCAGAGCACAAGCTCACCTACTATTGGTCGAGACCTTGATGATGACTCAGGTCTGAGGGTGTGGCCTTCCCTACTCTGCCAGTTGTTCACAGCCCCTCGAGGGAGAAACAACACGCGCTCACGCGACTTGGTGATGGAGAGTCCAGCAAAGGAACCTAAGGAATCACTGTCCGACATGGACCTCCCAACATCCAGTAGTGATGTTCCGATGGCAGCGAACGGGCCAGTCGTTATGGTGAAGACAAAGGCAGCTCTAAAGCAGTATCCACCTTACATGTCGTGCGGAAAGGTGAGTTGACGAACCCTACTGGAGCTCCCTCCTCTACTCATTTACTCTTACCTAAAGTCACTACCTCTCTCCTTCCTGGCATAAATCCCTTATCAATTCTCACCTCTTCCGACAAAGTGTCCTTCACATGCCTCTCCTGACTTCTCCCTCTATTAACTAATTCTTGTGTTCACCTCTTGCCATTCCAGGCACACAAGAAAAGCAAACACCGGAAGCACTCCTCAAAGAAGAGGAACAAGAGAAAGAGGGAGGCCGAAGAGGCAGCTGCCCTCGAACGGAAGAAAATCAAAGTGAAAGCTGTTACTGCAATGCCTGAACCTAAGGAGGAGGAGCCTGAAAAGGAAGGCAAGGTGCACACTACTGGAGAAGCAAGCGTGGTCGCAGCAGCCGATGAGGGGGAGAGCCAATTAGATGGCTATCATGAAGACGGGGAATGCCCAAATATGACAAAGAAAATTGCATTGGTATAAATTTCTTAAATTGAAAATGAATTCAATTTAGTTGAAAAGCTATGTGTCTTTTACAGTGACTAAAGGCGAAACGAGGAAAGGGAAGGAAAAATGATGGTTATAGGAGAAGAGAGGGAAGATGGGTGGGTGAATGGCAATGGAGAGATTTGTTCTTCACTAGGTTTGGGACAGTCATAGTGGGTTCATGGAAAGAGGGGGAGTTTGGGTTGGTAGAAGACAAGGGAGGGATTTGGGTCTACAAAGGTTTGGGCATTAATTCTGGGTGCATAAAAGAGGCGAGTTTGTGTGGGAAGAAGACAAGGGAGGGATTAGGGTCTCCAAAATTTTGTGGCTTTAACGGTGAGAGCATGGAAAGAGAGGGAGTTTTGGTGGGTAGGAGACAAGGGAGGGATTTGTGTCTCCAAAGGTTTGGGCATCAATGGTGGGTGCATGGAAGACGGGGAGTTTGGGTGGGAAGAAGACAAGGGAGGGATTTGGGTCTCCATAGTTTTGGGGCAGTAATGGTGAGGGCATGAAAAGAAAGGGAGTTTGGGTGGGAAGATGACAAGGGAGGGATTTGGGTCTCCAAAGAATTGGTCATCAATGGTGGGTGCATGGAGGAGGGGGAGTTAGGGTGGATAGAAGACAAGGAAGGGATTTGTGTCTCCAAAGGATTTGGGCAGTAATGGTGAGTGCATGAAAAGAAAGGGAACTTGGGTTGGTAGAAGACAAGGGAGGGATTTGTGTCTCCAAAGGTTTGGGCAACACTTGTGGGTGCATGGAAGAAAGGGAGTTTGGGTGTGTAGGAGACAAGGCAGGGCTTTGTGTTTTTAAAGGTTTGGGCATCAATGATGGGTGCATGGAAGAGGGGGAGTTTGGGTGGGAAGAAGACAAGGGAGGGATTTTTGTCTCCAAACGTTTGGGCAACATTGGTGGGTGCCTGGACGAGGGGGATTTTGGGGCAGTAATGGTGAGTGCATGAAAAGAAAGGGAGCATGGGTGGGTAGAAGACAAGGGAGGGATTTGGGTCTCCAAAGGTTTGGGCATCAATGGTGGGTGCATGAAAGTGGGGATGTTTGGGTTGGAAGAAGACAAGGGTGGGATTTGGGTCTCCAAAGGTTTGGGAAACAATGGTGGGTGCATGGAAGAGGGGGAGTTCGGGTGGGAAGAAGACAAGGGTGGGATTTGGGTCTCCAAAGGTTTGTGAAACAATGGTGGGTGCATGGAAGAGGGGGAGTTTGGGTGGGAAGATGACAAGGGAGGGATTTGGGTTTCCATATGTTTGGAGCAGTAATGGTGAGTGCATGGAAAGAGAGGGAGTTTGGGTGGGTAGAAGGCACGGGAGGGATTTGGGTCTCCAAAGGTTTGGGCATCAATTGTGGGTGCATGGAAGAGAGGGAGTTGGGTGGGTAGGAAAAAAGGGAGGGATTTGTGTCTCCAAAAGTTTGGGCATCAATGGTGGGTGCCTTGAAGAGGGGGATTTTGTGTGGGTAGAAGACAAGGGAGGGATTTGTGACTCCAAAATTTTGGGGCAGTAATGGTGAGAGCTTGGAAAGAGTGGGAATATGGGTGGGTAATGCCAGGGAAGGGAGTTGGATCTCATATACTTTGGAGAGTGTAATGATGGGTAAATGATAAGAGACATTTGGGTGGGTACATGACAAGGGAAGGATTTGATTCTCAAATACTCAGGTGGCAGAAATCATGAGTATCTGTTAAGAGAGGAGTTTGGGTTATTATATGAAGGGTGGGATTAGGGTCTCAGAAAGATGGGGTCAGAAATGGTGGATATATAGGAACAGAGGGAGTATGCTGGGTAAATGACAAGGGAGGGATTTGGGTCTTATACACTTTAGGGGCAGCAATGGTGAGTATGTAGCAAGAGAAATACTTTGGATGGGCATACGACAATGGAGAGATTAGGGTCTCACAAAGCCGGTGGCAAAATGATGGGTATATGCCCAGAGAGGAGTTTGGGTAGCTGTATGACCAGGGGGTGTTTGGGTCTCTTAAGGTTTGGGGCAGAAATAATTGGTATATTTCATGAAACAGAGTTTTGGTGGGTATATGTCAAGAGAGGGTGTTTTGTTGGGCTTATAAACATGGATATATTTGGGTCTGACATGTTTGGGGGAAGAAATGGCGGTTAAATCACAAGACAGGAAATTGTGTGGTTACATGAAAATAGAAGAATTTTCAGTGGGCATATGGCAAGAGAAGGATTTGCGTCACAGCAGGATGGGGGCAGACATGGTGGATATATGGCTAGCGAGGGAGTTTGGGTGAGTACATGACATGGGGCAGATTGGGCCATCACAACGTTTGGGGGAAGAAATGGTGGAAACATTATAAGAGAGAGTATTAGGTTTGGTGTATGGCTAAGGAGGAATGAGTGTCTTGGAAGGATGGGTCCAGAAATAGTGGGTACATGGCGAGAGAGGGAGTTCACTTGGTTGAATGAAAGGGAGAGATTTGTGTCTGATAAGGTTTTAGGGAAGAAATATTGGCTATATGGCAAGAGAGGTAGTGTGGATAGGCAGATGACAAAGGAGGGATGTGGTCTCATAAGGATGAAGGCAGCAACAGTGGGGAGAGAGAGAGAGATAGAGAGAGAGAGAGAGAGATTGGGTTGGTATATGATATGAGAGAGATTATGGTTTTACAAAGTTTGATGGCAGATAAACAATTTTCATGAATTTACGATAAAGATGGATTTGATTGCGTGTATTGTATGAACCACACCTTGAACTCAAATTTCAAGTTGAGGCCTAGAAAATTGATTTAGGTGGGTATATGACACAGAAGACTCTTTGGTGTTGAAGATGGAAAATCTGACATTTTGTATACTATAGGGATAGAGGCCAGAAAAGGAATATGGTTTGATATATAAAAAGAAGAAAAATTGGGTTAGCATATGACAAAGAAGGGACTTTGGTTCCCACAGATTTGAGGGTCATACCACACATGCACTGTAAGACTCATAGAGGTAATTATGGAGCATTGAATCCAAATTGCTACATTTATCTAATCTCATAGATACCGATGAAGAAGACTGTGCTCCACCATCCATGTATTTTGCAAGATCCGGGCAAAACTTCACAGTATGAATGTCTCAACCTATCTGAGGTGAAGTGTGTGAGTGACAGTTATCCCCACAAATAGCTGTTATGTTTCCTGTTTGGCAACTTTTTTTGAATGTTGGTTTTATACCTCACCATCCAATGTAAGTAAGGAAATCTCCCCAGGAGCAATAATCACCCAGCAAACTCAAATCTACTGATCACATCTCAGTGAAAGGAATGGTAATTTGAAGTGACAGGTTTACCCATGGTTATCCTTTATAAAAAATTTGTGTTTTAATAGGGCTTTTAGAATGGGCTGCTTACATAACAGGCCTAGCAGAAATGAGGATATACTAATGAGACAACTGTGTAGCTTGATCTATCAGAACAGTCAAATCATTGACTTCAACGTAATGAGTATTTCTACAGAAATCTCATGCCAGGTAAAGCAATGTTCTCTACCCAAAGGAAAACCTTGTCTCCTTAAAGAGATTTCACACAATTCCTACTATCAAACCACCTTGCCAGATAAGACTAACAATTAGACAATGATGGGTGAGCTAAGGGAGGGTAGATGCCACCTCCTGACCACAACTGCTTATATGTCAATACCCTGTCCCTCTAGCTAAACTCTAATCTCAGTTCAGGACTTCAAGATGCAAGAGACTTGAAAGGGTCTCTGGATCTCTTTATCTCTAGTTAATTGGATGCTTGCCTATAATTTTAGGAAATTAATTCATGATAATCATGTCAGGATTCAGGCAAACACGGCACTGGGCCTGTTGTTGAGTCCATACCAACTGATTCATCAGTAGTAGGTAGAGAGAGAGAGAGAGACGAGGCCTGATGTGGGAATGTAAACCTCAAAACCCACCCTCAGTGACATATATAATCCACAAAGGCTATATGCATTCCAGCATGGTCACACCTCCTAATTTCCCAAACAGTTGCACTTCTTGGTAACTAAGTAAGTATTCAAGTACATGAGAGCCTGTTTTTCATTCCCTTTCATTAACTGTCACATTTCTCTAGAAGCCAGCAACTGTCAGTAGTTTGTCAGTTAGAGGTACAGACTTCTGAGCCATCCCCCATAGTCAAAGATGCACTGTAGGAGGGCTCCGGAGTCTAAATGGCAAACTCCTGACAGTTGGTGTCTTCTAGAGAAGTGTGAGAGTTAATGTGGATGGAAACCATACTGGCATATATTTGAGTGCTTAGTCACCAAGCATACTGGAATATGACCTGGCCTCATCTTACACAGGCCTTTGCATGCAATCACGACGGCTCTGTATTTGTGAGAGCAATGACTCTGTCATGTCTTGAGATCACAATTTCACTCTTGGCATCTGCAGCCTCAGACTCATAAAATCTTTTTAAATGCTCCCTGCAATGGTACCTGAGTCTTGAAGAGAGGGCTACAAATATCCCATTGCACATACTCTCATTTTTTTTCCAGGATGACCAGTTTTGAATGTCTTTTTTAAACATAATCTACTGCACCAAGGTCTCTGAGGAGGTCTGAGAACTGCACTAATCTGTAGTTATCGAGGTATGAATGTAGAGTGAAGCTTGATACTTCATTCATTTAACAAAATAATAGTATGAGGTTCAATACTGGGGCCTTGGAACTCCATAACCATGTGTTCTCGACAAAGCTTACAGCAGCAGGCATGTGTTGCTTTCTGTAGAGTAGACCTTAAATTCACTCTTAAGGAGCTGATTATTCCCAGAAAGTTTGTACCACTATTGCATTCATGGACATATCTTTCTAGGTTGTTCATTAATATAGTATGCAATATTCTTAGTTTGGTACGATGACTGATGATCCTCCCAGGAGCACACCATGTAGGCTAGAGCAAAGGATGAAATACTGGGACTAAACTGGGAACTAGGATTTAGGACTTTGTTGAAGTTAGAGATCATTACTGCAAGGCAAAGATTTCAGGCTACTATGGTGGCACTGCCTAAGGCTCATGATTTACACGCTACAGGATATGAAAACAGAAATATTGGGATGTATGTGGAATATCCAATAGACTAGGCCCTGGAAGAGAACACAGAAAGTTTGTGTATAGAGAGGGGTAGTATAGTCAACATCTAGTCCTGTGCCTGTGGATAGGGCAAGTACTAGTGGCACTCTAATTGTTCCTTATAGCACTGAAATTGGGGGTGTATGAGATTTGGGACCATGATGAAGCCTGAAGGCCTCTGCTCTGAAGTATAAGTTGTTTGTCTAGGCTGGGGTACTGGTATAGATTCAGCAGGATGTGCAAGAACATTTATGATGAGTATGTTAGGGATAATTAACAGGCCTGACTCTGGAGTGGTCATGGGGAATCTGAGTACAGAGTTGGGTTGTATAGGCAGCACACAGTGTTCTGTGGCTAAGTGTTGTAACAGGAACTTCATGCAGGAACCAAGATCTTACCTATAGCAAAGAAGAACATGGTAGTACTAGTCTGAAGCAAAGGATTTCGGACATTGACAAAAGTTAGAAGTCACTACAAGGATGGGTGGTGGTGGTGCATGACTTTAATCATAGCACTTGGGAGGCAGAGGCAGGAGGATCTCTGTAAGTGTGAAGCCAACCTGGTCTACAGAGCTAGTGCACACATAGACTTCAAAGTTACATAGAGAAGCCTTCCCTCAGATTAAAAATAGATAGGTAGATAGATAGACAGATAGGTAGATATAAGTAAGTCATTGCGAGTGAGAACAAGCACTATTCTAGGGATGCCACTAGATGGTCTGGACTCCACTAGTTTGGGAAAACAATTATCTTTGCAGAAGGGTGCATACCTCTATCGACTTTATAGGAGGATATGGACAGTCTGGGCATGTGTGCAAGAACGTTGAGTGCAGAGGGAGCCTAGCTGTTCACTAAAGCATAGTAGAAGTTGTAGGGCCTAAGCTTGTCTGCACACATTCAATCCTGTAGATGCCTAAAGCTCACAAATGGAAGGCAAGTGTGTTTCTAGTAGGTCAGGCTGCATGTGGAAAAACAAGTATTCATGTTTGTGTTGGTTATTACTCACTAGGCTAAACCCTGGAGGCCGAGCATGTGGGATGTCTAGGGACAAAGATAGGTGGCTTAATCATTTAAATGTCACTTGTGATTGAATGAAGGTAGAATGGTTCAAGTTGAGAGTATGGAAGTTGGATATAGCACAAAAGAATAGGCTAGGACAAGGTCAGTTGGAGGAACCAGAGTCTGCAGAAGCCTAGAGCCATCAAGTACAAGGAACTCTTAGAAACACTAGTCATGGTCACTGGATGTTCGACCATTCTAGTTACGCCAGAAAATAAAATGTCAGATAGGGATGTAAACACCAGGCTCACCCAGGAGGAGACCACAGGAAGTCTGTGTATTTATTGGTGTATTTTATGTGTCACAAGGCTTTCTGAAAGTAGATGTGGGTAGACAGGGCTAGGGTACATCCCTATGGGAGCATAGATGTAGGCTACAGCCAAGGACAAAATGCTTGGCATAGGCTAGGGCCAGGGAATGGGGACCTTGTTGAATTCTAGGGGTCATTACAGCAAGGCTAGGAGTCCAGACATCTGTGCCAAACTGCATGCAGCATGGGATTTATGTTTTGCATGACATGAAAACAGAAATATTGTGTTGTGTTTGGAGTTTCAGTAACTAGACTCTGGGGAGTGGATGGGAAGTTTGTGTATAGAGTGCCATGGTATAGTGAACATCTAGTCCTGTGGCCATAGATAGGACAACTATTGTAGAAAAACTAAATGTTAACTATAGCACATGAATAGATGGAGGGGCTGTGCTGGGGTGCGAGATTTAACACCCTACTGAATCCTAGAGGCACCTGTTATGTGTTATAGGTTGTCTATGTAGGCTAAAGTACTGTGATCAATTCAGCAAGTTGTAGAAAATCATGTATGATGAGTACATTTGGTGTTAGTCTACAGGCTTGACTCTGGGGAGTACATGGGTATTCTGGGTAATCTGGGTATTAAGTTGTGTTGTATAGGTAGCCTAGAGTGTCCTGTGTGTAAGTGTTGTTACAGGAGATTCATGCAGGACACTATATGTTGCATTCAGCCTAAGAGACCATGGTGGGACTAAGATGGAACAAAGGATTTGGAACCCTACCAACAGCTAGAAGTCACTACTATTGAAATCTAGGGATGACACTGGATGTTCCATCCAGTCTGGACTCCACTGGATTAGAAAAACAATGATAGGATGCAGAGCAGTGCTCTGAAATCTAGACGATGGAGGAGTATTCTGATAGTCTGGGTATAGAATGGTCATGTAGGGCAGCCACAACTCCTCTGGTTTTATGAGAGATTGATAGTCTTTGTGGGAATCTAGATGCTGTCAACAGCACAGAAAAAGTTGATGGGTCTAAGAATGCCGGAGATTGCTATGGAGGCAGCTGGAGAAGACAAGGACACTGGTTGTTGCTTCTTGGGTAGATCAAGCCCTCTATGTACAAAGTACTGAGTGGGTAACTAAACTAAACAAGTTAAAACCTGGGAAGACATAGAAAATCTAAATAAGGAATAATGTTCTATATTGTACCTAAAGTGTCCCGTGGATGTATTAGTGCAGGGTAAGTGCTAGCAAAGCCTAGATGTTCACGACAGAAAAGGAGGATTCCTGAGAATAGTCTGAGCTGAGTTATTTGGGACCATACTCCCGAGAAGACCCTTGAATCAAGAGGCAAACAGCCAGATTATGCAGGGGTGCTGGCTGTTAAACTCAAGCTAGATGCAGATGGATATGGAAAACAAGTATTGGTTGGTGGCATATATAAGAAGCCAGTTCCTGGAGGAGAACATTAGGAATGTGGTAGAGTAGGGTGCTGCAGGTAACACAGAGGGTACTGTGGGTGGGTGAAGGTAGCAACTTGTCTGCTGCATGTATGTGGGCAATCGCACATGTGGAAGGCCAAGATATGGGATTTCCGAAATTATAGAAGCCTAGATATTGCTACTTAGGTGATCAAACTAAATTTGTATAATGACTTTGGGAAAGAGGCTAGATCCAGGTAGAGATAGAATATGAAATATCTGGTTGTGAGGGAGTGAGTACTTACCAGGCCATACCATGGTGGAGGACTCAGGAATACAGAATTTGGATTCGGGTAAGATAGTTAGCAAAATGAGTACTATATGTAGATTCACGCAGCGCAGGTCCTTGTAGGACAATGTATGTTGGTTGGAGGACAGGACTAGATGCTGGGATTCGGCCCTCGCATTTGGAACTCTGTTGAATCCTGTGAGCATTACTACAACATGCAAGAATATCAGTGGCAAAAACTAGACTTGGACACTTGTAGTGACTTATGATCTGTTTGTTGGCATATGGGGAAACGCTATCTGGTAAGGGAAATATTCTGGGCTTTGTCTTTGGGGAAGATATGGAAAGTCTGGATTGGAAATGGAGTTGTGAAAGCAGGGCAACTATTTCATACATGGGTGTAGGTGTGTTAAATTCAGGGGAGCCTAACTGTTGACTATACCAAAGAAGGAGTTGCTGGACCTAGTCTTGGCTGAAGGCTTTGAAAACCTTCACAGGCCTAAAATTTGCAAATGCAAGGCACATGAGGCAGCTGTAAGTCAGACAGCAAGTGGAAAATCAAATATTCATTTGTGTGTAGTGGGTTACTCAATTGGCTAAAGTTGGGTCCTGGTGGTTGTGGGATGTCTGGTTATATAATGAAGTGGTTTAGGCATCGGAATCATCCTGCAGATGGATTCAGGTAGGATGGTTACTGTTGGGAATGTAGATGCTGGATACAGCACAAAAGAATGTGCTAGGACAAGGCCAGTTGGAGGGAAAGTGCCAGCAGAAGCTTAGAACTATCTATCAAAGCACGGTAGGACTAAGATGGAGCCTAGGGTTTGGAACTCAGCAAACAGCTAAAAGTCACTGTAAGTGTGAGAAAACAGCTCTTTTAGAGTTCTCACTGGATGTTTCATCAGGTCTGGACTCTACTGGAGTAGGAAAAGAATTATCTGCTCGAAAGGTGCACTTACTTCTCTTGTCATTGTAGAAGGATTTGGACAGTCTTGGCATGCTGTGATATTATGTAGTCAGCCAGAGATCCTGTGGTTTGATGAGGTTGGGGTTGTCTCAGTGGGAATGTATATGTTGTCTACAGCACAGGAGGATTTGATGGGACTAGGAATCCTATATGCTATGAATAGGTTTTATTACCATTGGTTATTCAAGAAGATGCTTTGGGCAATCGATTAGTAGAATATATCCAGGCAGGAAATCTGAACAGAGATATAGAGAGAAAGTAGGCAGAGTCAGGGAGATGCCATGTAGCTGCTGAAGGAGAAAACCAGCAGCTACCAGTGAGAGCCTTACTGGAATGGATCATAATGATACATAGATATACAAAAGGGAATCCCACATCAATATGAGCTATGTTTGGAGGGATGTGGAAAAACAGTATTTGGAACAGGAAATATTCACTAGGTTCGAACTTTAGGAGGACACGATAACTTTTCATAAGGAGTGGGGTTATTCCATTAGCCAGTACAGGTATGATAAGTGTTGGGGAACTCTCAGTGTTGGCTACAGAATAGTAGTAGCTGGTGGGATCATGCTGTGTTTTGAGATTTGTGTCCCTAAAACATGCCACAAATCACTACTGCAGAGTGCAAGGGTCCATTCTTTGATGGGACAGGGACTATTCAATCTAGGATAAATTCCACTGAATATGGAAAACCAATTACAGAGTATGGATATCTTCACCTGGATAAATCCTGGAGGGGGACATAGGAAGTCTGGGTATGGTGTGAAGAGGTATGGGCAACTCTAAGACCCCTGTTGGTTTATCTAAATAGGATTATATCTGGCTGTAGCCCAGATGTTCTCTATAATATAGGAAAAATGTTCTAAATAGGCTGCAACATGTTGAAGCCTAAAATTCACTACTATAAGGCAAGGAGTCCAGACCAAGATTGAACATTTCTTATGGTTTCCAGGTTATACATAACAGAATGTTAAAAATCAAGTGTCTAATACTGTGTGATATTCTCAATAGGCTAGACACCAGAAGATAGGAGAACCCTGGTTATGGACTGGGCTTATGTTGGTTGTAGAAAGCCTCCTTAGGTGAGTGAGTATATTAAAGGAGGCTGTATGCTCACCACAGTAAAAGAGATATTGAGGCTAGGCTGGGTCACCTGACTTGGGATAAGGTGGAAGCCTGGAGGCCATGATTTGTTGCTACACAGCCAGACAAGATATGGACACTGGTTTGTGTATATTCATTAGGTACAGAGGAATGTGGAGATTCAAGTATTCGTGTGTGTGTGTGTGTGTGTGTGTGTGTGTACGGTCAACAGGCTAAGCCATGGAGTAGGAATATTATTTGGGAATGATTTTAGGGAAGACATTCAAGATACTAGCCAAAGATTGAGGCGGACATTTTGGACTAAACCATTGACAGGGATAGCATTGTTGAAGAATTTGGAGAAGCAAATGATCTGTCATGTGTTCTACCACAACAAAGGTAGATATGTAAAAAAGGTTGAGGTGGAAAATTTGCCTTAGAGTTATTAAACAAAGTCTCCATCTAAACCCAAACTCTCTTTGCCTTCTCAATATCTTCCCCCTATCATCAAAGTGTCAGGAGTGGTACAGTCCACTATTTGTTCCTTCCTTCCCCAGGCATTCTTGTGGGTCAGAACCAGGCTTTGTGATGTCAGAGCACAAGCTCACCTACTATTGGTCGAGACCTTGATGATGACTCAGGTCTGAGGGTGTGGCCTTCCCTACTCTGCCAGTTGTTCACAGCCCCTCGAGGGAGAAACAACACGCGCTCACGCGACTTGGTGATGGAGAGTCCAGCAAAGGAACCTAAGGAATCACTGTCCGACATGGACCTCCCAACATCCAGTAGTGATGTTCCGATGGCAGCGAACGGGCCAGTCGTTATGGTGAAGACAAAGGCAGCTCTAAAGCAGTATCCACCTTACATGTCGTGCGGAAAGGTGAGTTGACGAACCCTACTGGAGCTCCCTCCTCTACTCATTTACTCTTACCTAAAGTCACTACCTCTCTCCTTCCTGGCATAAATCCCTTATCAATTCTCACCTCTTCCGACAAAGTGTCCTTCACATGCCTCTCCTGACTTCTCCCTCTATTAACTAATTCTTGTGTTCACCTCTTGCCATTCCAGGCACACAAGAAAAGCAAACACCGGAAGCACTCCTCAAAGAAGAGGAACAAGAGAAAGAGGGAGGCCGAAGAGGCAGCTGCCCTCGAACGGAAGAAAATCAAAGTGAAAGCTGTTACTGCAATGCCTGAACCTAAGGAGGAGGAGCCTGAAAAGGAAGGCAAGGTGCACACTACTGGAGAAGCAAGCGTGGTCGCAGCAGCCGATGAGGGGGAGAGCCAATTAGATGGCTATCATGAAGACGGGGAATGCCCAAATATGACAAAGAAAATTGCATTGGTATAAATTTCTTAAATTGAAAATGAATTCAATTTAGTTGAAAAGCTATGTGTCTTTTACAGTGACTAAAGGCGAAACGAGGAAAGGGAAGGAAAAATGATGGTTATAGGAGAAGAGAGGGAAGATGGGTGGGTGAATGGCAATGGAGAGATTTGTTCTTCACTAGGTTTGGGACAGTCATAGTGGGTTCATGGAAAGAGGGGGAGTTTGGGTTGGTAGAAGACAAGGGAGGGATTTGGGTCTACAAAGGTTTGGGCATTAATTCTGGGTGCATAAAAGAGGCGAGTTTGTGTGGGAAGAAGACAAGGGAGGGATTAGGGTCTCCAAAATTTTGTGGCTTTAACGGTGAGAGCATGGAAAGAGAGGGAGTTTTGGTGGGTAGGAGACAAGGGAGGGATTTGTGTCTCCAAAGGTTTGGGCATCAATGGTGGGTGCATGGAAGACGGGGAGTTTGGGTGGGAAGAAGACAAGGGAGGGATTTGGGTCTCCATAGTTTTGGGGCAGTAATGGTGAGGGCATGAAAAGAAAGGGAGTTTGGGTGGGAAGATGACAAGGGAGGGATTTGGGTCTCCAAAGAATTGGTCATCAATGGTGGGTGCATGGAGGAGGGGGAGTTAGGGTGGATAGAAGACAAGGAAGGGATTTGTGTCTCCAAAGGATTTGGGCAGTAATGGTGAGTGCATGAAAAGAAAGGGAACTTGGGTTGGTAGAAGACAAGGGAGGGATTTGTGTCTCCAAAGGTTTGGGCAACACTTGTGGGTGCATGGAAGAAAGGGAGTTTGGGTGTGTAGGAGACAAGGCAGGGCTTTGTGTTTTTAAAGGTTTGGGCATCAATGATGGGTGCATGGAAGAGGGGGAGTTTGGGTGGGAAGAAGACAAGGGAGGGATTTTTGTCTCCAAACGTTTGGGCAACATTGGTGGGTGCCTGGACGAGGGGGATTTTGGGGCAGTAATGGTGAGTGCATGAAAAGAAAGGGAGCATGGGTGGGTAGAAGACAAGGGAGGGATTTGGGTCTCCAAAGGTTTGGGCATCAATGGTGGGTGCATGAAAGTGGGGATGTTTGGGTTGGAAGAAGACAAGGGTGGGATTTGGGTCTCCAAAGGTTTGGGAAACAATGGTGGGTGCATGGAAGAGGGGGAGTTCGGGTGGGAAGAAGACAAGGGTGGGATTTGGGTCTCCAAAGGTTTGTGAAACAATGGTGGGTGCATGGAAGAGGGGGAGTTTGGGTGGGAAGATGACAAGGGAGGGATTTGGGTTTCCATATGTTTGGAGCAGTAATGGTGAGTGCATGGAAAGAGAGGGAGTTTGGGTGGGTAGAAGGCACGGGAGGGATTTGGGTCTCCAAAGGTTTGGGCATCAATTGTGGGTGCATGGAAGAGAGGGAGTTGGGTGGGTAGGAAAAAAGGGAGGGATTTGTGTCTCCAAAAGTTTGGGCATCAATGGTGGGTGCCTTGAAGAGGGGGATTTTGTGTGGGTAGAAGACAAGGGAGGGATTTGTGACTCCAAAATTTTGGGGCAGTAATGGTGAGAGCTTGGAAAGAGTGGGAATATGGGTGGGTAATGCCAGGGAAGGGAGTTGGATCTCATATACTTTGGAGAGTGTAATGATGGGTAAATGATAAGAGACATTTGGGTGGGTACATGACAAGGGAAGGATTTGATTCTCAAATACTCAGGTGGCAGAAATCATGAGTATCTGTTAAGAGAGGAGTTTGGGTTATTATATGAAGGGTGGGATTAGGGTCTCAGAAAGATGGGGTCAGAAATGGTGGATATATAGGAACAGAGGGAGTATGCTGGGTAAATGACAAGGGAGGGATTTGGGTCTTATACACTTTAGGGGCAGCAATGGTGAGTATGTAGCAAGAGAAATACTTTGGATGGGCATACGACAATGGAGAGATTAGGGTCTCACAAAGCCGGTGGCAAAATGATGGGTATATGCCCAGAGAGGAGTTTGGGTAGCTGTATGACCAGGGGGTGTTTGGGTCTCTTAAGGTTTGGGGCAGAAATAATTGGTATATTTCATGAAACAGAGTTTTGGTGGGTATATGTCAAGAGAGGGTGTTTTGTTGGGCTTATAAACATGGATATATTTGGGTCTGACATGTTTGGGGGAAGAAATGGCGGTTAAATCACAAGACAGGAAATTGTGTGGTTACATGAAAATAGAAGAATTTTCAGTGGGCATATGGCAAGAGAAGGATTTGCGTCACAGCAGGATGGGGGCAGACATGGTGGATATATGGCTAGCGAGGGAGTTTGGGTGAGTACATGACATGGGGCAGATTGGGCCATCACAACGTTTGGGGGAAGAAATGGTGGAAACATTATAAGAGAGAGTATTAGGTTTGGTGTATGGCTAAGGAGGAATGAGTGTCTTGGAAGGATGGGTCCAGAAATAGTGGGTACATGGCGAGAGAGGGAGTTCACTTGGTTGAATGAAAGGGAGAGATTTGTGTCTGATAAGGTTTTAGGGAAGAAATATTGGCTATATGGCAAGAGAGGTAGTGTGGATAGGCAGATGACAAAGGAGGGATGTGGTCTCATAAGGATGAAGGCAGCAACAGTGGGGAGAGAGAGAGAGATAGAGAGAGAGAGAGAGAGATTGGGTTGGTATATGATATGAGAGAGATTATGGTTTTACAAAGTTTGATGGCAGATAAACAATTTTCATGAATTTACGATAAAGATGGATTTGATTGCGTGTATTGTATGAACCACACCTTGAACTCAAATTTCAAGTTGAGGCCTAGAAAATTGATTTAGGTGGGTATATGACACAGAAGACTCTTTGGTGTTGAAGATGGAAAATCTGACATTTTGTATACTATAGGGATAGAGGCCAGAAAAGGAATATGGTTTGATATATAAAAAGAAGAAAAATTGGGTTAGCATATGACAAAGAAGGGACTTTGGTTCCCACAGATTTGAGGGTCATACCACACATGCACTGTAAGACTCATAGAGGTAATTATGGAGCATTGAATCCAAATTGCTACATTTATCTAATCTCATAGATACCGATGAAGAAGACTGTGCTCCACCATCCATGTATTTTGCAAGATCCGGGCAAAACTTCACAGTATGAATGTCTCAACCTATCTGAGGTGAAGTGTGTGAGTGACAGTTATCCCCACAAATAGCTGTTATGTTTCCTGTTTGGCAACTTTTTTTGAATGTTGGTTTTATACCTCACCATCCAATGTAAGTAAGGAAATCTCCCCAGGAGCAATAATCACCCAGCAAACTCAAATCTACTGATCACATCTCAGTGAAAGGAATGGTAATTTGAAGTGACAGGTTTACCCATGGTTATCCTTTATAAAAAATTTGTGTTTTAATAGGGCTTTTAGAATGGGCTGCTTACATAACAGGCCTAGCAGAAATGAGGATATACTAATGAGACAACTGTGTAGCTTGATCTATCAGAACAGTCAAATCATTGACTTCAACGTAATGAGTATTTCTACAGAAATCTCATGCCAGGTAAAGCAATGTTCTCTACCCAAAGGAAAACCTTGTCTCCTTAAAGAGATTTCACACAATTCCTACTATCAAACCACCTTGCCAGATAAGACTAACAATTAGACAATGATGGGTGAGCTAAGGGAGGGTAGATGCCACCTCCTGACCACAACTGCTTATATGTCAATACCCTGTCCCTCTAGCTAAACTCTAATCTCAGTTCAGGACTTCAAGATGCAAGAGACTTGAAAGGGTCTCTGGATCTCTTTATCTCTAGTTAATTGGATGCTTGCCTATAATTTTAGGAAATTAATTCATGATAATCATGTCAGGATTCAGGCAAACACGGCACTGGGCCTGTTGTTGAGTCCATACCAACTGATTCATCAGTAGTAGGTAGAGAGAGAGAGAGAGACGAGGCCTGATGTGGGAATGTAAACCTCAAAACCCACCCTCAGTGACATATATAATCCACAAAGGCTATATGCATTCCAGCATGGTCACACCTCCTAATTTCCCAAACAGTTGCACTTCTTGGTAACTAAGTAAGTATTCAAGTACATGAGAGCCTGTTTTTCATTCCCTTTCATTAACTGTCACATTTCTCTAGAAGCCAGCAACTGTCAGTAGTTTGTCAGTTAGAGGTACAGACTTCTGAGCCATCCCCCATAGTCAAAGATGCACTGTAGGAGGGCTCCGGAGTCTAAATGGCAAACTCCTGACAGTTGGTGTCTTCTAGAGAAGTGTGAGAGTTAATGTGGATGGAAACCATACTGGCATATATTTGAGTGCTTAGTCACCAAGCATACTGGAATATGACCTGGCCTCATCTTACACAGGCCTTTGCATGCAATCACGACGGCTCTGTATTTGTGAGAGCAATGACTCTGTCATGTCTTGAGATCACAATTTCACTCTTGGCATCTGCAGCCTCAGACTCATAAAATCTTTTTAAATGCTCCCTGCAATGGTACCTGAGTCTTGAAGAGAGGGCTACAAATATCCCATTGCACATACTCTCATTTTTTTCCAGGATGACCAGTTTTGAATGTCTTTTTTAAACATAATCTACTGCACCAAGGTCTCTGAGGAGGTCTGAGAACTGCACTAATCTGTAGTTATCGAGGTATGAATGTAGAGTGAAGCTTGATACTTCATTCATTTAACAAAATAATAGTATGAGGTTCAATACTGGGGCCTTGGAACTCCATAACCATGTGTTCTCGACAAAGCTTACAGCAGCAGGCATGTGTTGCTTTCTGTAGAGTAGACCTTAAATTCACTCTTAAGGAGCTGATTATTCCCAGAAAGTTTGTACCACTATTGCATTCATGGACATATCTTTCTAGGTTGTTCATTAATATAGTATGCAATATTCTTAGTTTGGTACGATGACTGATGATCCTCCCAGGAGCACACCATGTAGGCTAGAGCAAAGGATGAAATACTGGGACTAAACTGGGAACTAGGATTTAGGACTTTGTTGAAGTTAGAGATCATTACTGCAAGGCAAAGATTTCAGGCTACTATGGTGGCACTGCCTAAGGCTCATGATTTACACGCTACAGGATATGAAAACAGAAATATTGGGATGTATGTGGAATATCCAATAGACTAGGCCCTGGAAGAGAACACAGAAAGTTTGTGTATAGAGAGGGGTAGTATAGTCAACATCTAGTCCTGTGCCTGTGGATAGGGCAAGTACTAGTGGCACTCTAATTGTTCCTTATAGCACTGAAATTGGGGGTGTATGAGATTTGGGACCATGATGAAGCCTGAAGGCCTCTGCTCTGAAGTATAAGTTGTTTGTCTAGGCTGGGGTACTGGTATAGATTCAGCAGGATGTGCAAGAACATTTATGATGAGTATGTTAGGGATAATTAACAGGCCTGACTCTGGAGTGGTCATGGGGAATCTGAGTACAGAGTTGGGTTGTATAGGCAGCACACAGTGTTCTGTGGCTAAGTGTTGTAACAGGAACTTCATGCAGGAACCAAGATCTTACCTATAGCAAAGAAGAACATGGTAGTACTAGTCTGAAGCAAAGGATTTCGGACATTGACAAAAGTTAGAAGTCACTACAAGGATGGGTGGTGGTGGTGCATGACTTTAATCATAGCACTTGGGAGGCAGAGGCAGGAGGATCTCTGTAAGTGTGAAGCCAACCTGGTCTACAGAGCTAGTGCACACATAGACTTCAAAGTTACATAGAGAAGCCTTCCCTCAGATTAAAAATAGATAGGTAGATAGATAGACAGATAGGTAGATATAAGTAAGTCATTGCGAGTGAGAACAAGCACTATTCTAGGGATGCCACTAGATGGTCTGGACTCCACTAGTTTGGGAAAACAATTATCTTTGCAGAAGGGTGCATACCTCTATCGACTTTATAGGAGGATATGGACAGTCTGGGCATGTGTGCAAGAACGTTGAGTGCAGAGGGAGCCTAGCTGTTCACTAAAGCATAGTAGAAGTTGTAGGGCCTAAGCTTGTCTGCACACATTCAATCCTGTAGATGCCTAAAGCTCACAAATGGAAGGCAAGTGTGTTTCTAGTAGGTCAGGCTGCATGTGGAAAAACAAGTATTCATGTTTGTGTTGGTTATTACTCACTAGGCTAAACCCTGGAGGCCGAGCATGTGGGATGTCTAGGGACAAAGATAGGTGGCTTAATCATTTAAATGTCACTTGTGATTGAATGAAGGTAGAATGGTTCAAGTTGAGAGTATGGAAGTTGGATATAGCACAAAAGAATAGGCTAGGACAAGGTCAGTTGGAGGAACCAGAGTCTGCAGAAGCCTAGAGCCATCAAGTACAAGGAACTCTTAGAAACACTAGTCATGGTCACTGGATGTTCGACCATTCTAGTTACGCCAGAAAATAAAATGTCAGATAGGGATGTAAACACCAGGCTCACCCAGGAGGAGACCACAGGAAGTCTGTGTATTTATTGGTGTATTTTATGTGTCACAAGGCTTTCTGAAAGTAGATGTGGGTAGACAGGGCTAGGGTACATCCCTATGGGAGCATAGATGTAGGCTACAGCCAAGGACAAAATGCTTGGCATAGGCTAGGGCCAAGGAATGGGGACCTTGTTGAATTCTAGGGGTCATTACAGCAAGGCTAGGAGTCCAGACATCTGTGCCAAACTGCATGCAGCATGGGATTTATGTTTTGCATGACATGAAAACAGAAATATTGGGTTGTGTTTGGAGTTTCAGTAACTAGACTCTGGGGAGTGGATGGGAAGTTTGTGTATAGAGTGCCATGGTATAGTGAACATCTAGTCCTGTGGCCATAGATAGGACAACTATTGTAGAAAAACTAAATGTTAACTATAGCACATGAATAGATGGAGGGCTGTGCTGGGGTGTGAGATTATACACCCTACCGAATCCTAGAGGCACCTGTTATGTGTTATAGTTTGTCTATGTAGGCTAGAGTACTGTGATCAATTCAGCAAGTTGTAGAAAATCATGTATGATGAGTACATTTGGTGTTAGTCTACAGGCTTGACTCTGGGGAGTACATGGGTATTCTGGGAAATCTGGGTATTAAGTTGTGTTGTATAGGTAGCCTAGAGTGTCCTGTGTGTAAGTGTTGTTTCAGGAGATTCATGCAGGACACTATATGTTGCATTCAGCCTAAGAGACCATGGTGGGACTAAGATGGAACAAAGGATTTGGAACCCTACCAACAGCTAGAAGTCACTACTATTGAAATCTAGGGATGACACTGGATGTTCCATCCAGTCTGGACTCCACTGTATTAGAAAAACAATGATAGGATGCAGAGCAGTGCTCTGAAATCTAGACGATGGAGGAGTATTCTGATAGTCTGGGGATAGAATGGTCATGTAGGGCAGCCACAACTCCTCTGGTTCTATGAGAGACTGATAGTCTTTGTGGGAATCTAGATGCTGTCAACAGCACAAAAAAAGTTGATGGGTCTAAGAATGCCGGAGATTGCTATAGAGGCAGCTGGAGAAGACCAGGACACTGGTTGTTGCAACTTGGGTAGATCAAGCCCTCTATGTACAAAGTACTGAGTGGGTAACTAAACTAAACAAGTTAAAACCTGGGAAGACATAGAAAATCTGAATAAGGAATAATGCTCTATACTGTACCTAAAGTGTCCCGTGGATGTATTAGTGCAGGGTAAGTGCTAGCAAAGCCTAGATGTTCACGACAGAAAAGGAGGATTCCTGAGAATAGTCTGAGCTGAGTTATTTGGGACCATACTCCCTAGAAGACCCTTGACTCAAGAGGCAAACAGCCAGATTATGCAGGGGTGCTGGCTGTTAAACTCAAGCTAGATGCAGATGGATATGGAAAACAAGTATTGGTTGGTGGCTTAAATAAGAAGCCAGTTCCTGGAGGAGAACATTAGGAATGTGGTAGAGTAGGGTGCTGCAGGTAACACAGAGGGTACTGTGGGTGGGTGAAGGTAGCAACTTGTCTGCTGCATGTATGTCGGCAATCGCACACGTGGAAGGCCAAGACATGGGATTTCCGAAATTATAGAAGCCTAGATATTGCTACTTATGTGATCAAACTAAATTTGTATAATGACTTTGGGAAAGAGGCTAGATCCAGATAGAGATAGAATATGAAATATCTGGTTGTGAGGGAGTGAGTACTTACCAGGCCATACCATGGTGGAGGACTCAGGAATACAGAATTTGGATTCGGGTAAGATAGTTAGCAAAATGAGTACTATATGTAGATTCAAGCAGCGCAGGTCCTTGTAGGACAATGTATGTTGGTTGGAGGACAGGAGTAGATGCTGGGATTCGGCCCTCACATTTGGAACTCTGTTGAATCCTGTGAGCATTACTACAACATGCAAGAATATCAGTGGCAAAAACTAGACTTGGACACTAGTAGTGACTTATGATCTGTTTGTTGGCATATGGGGAAACGATATCTGGTAGGGGAAATATTCTGGGCTTGGTCTTTGGGGAAGATATGGAAAGTCTGGATTGGAAATGGAGTTGTGAAAGCAGGGCAACTAATTCATGCATGGGTGTAGGTGTGTTAAATTCAGGGGAGCCTAACTGTTGACTGTACCAAAGAAGGAGTTGCTGGACCTAGTCTTGGCTGAAGGCTTTGAAAACCTTCACAGGCCTAAAATTTGCAAATGCAAGGCACATGAGGCAGCTGTAAGTCAGACTGCATGTGGAAAATCAAATATTCACTTGTGTGTAGTGGGTTACTCAATTGGCTAAAGTTGGGTCCTGGTGGTTGTGGGATGTCTGGTTATATAATGAAGTGGTTTAGGCATCGGAATCATCCTGCAGATGGATTCAGGTAGGATGGTTACTGTTGGGAATGTAGATGCTGGATACAGCACAAAAGAATGTGCTAGGACAAGGCCAGTTGGAGGGAAAGTGCCAGCAGAAGCTTAGAACTATCTATCAAAGCACGGTAGGACTAAGATGGCGCCTAGGGTTTGGAACTCAGCAAACAGCTAAAAGTCACTGTAAGTGTGAGAAAACAGCTCTTTTAGAGTTCTCACTGGATGTTTCATCAGGTCTGGACTCTACTGGAGTAGGAAAAGAATTATCTGCTCGAAAGGTGCACTTACTTCTCTTGGCATTGTAGAAGGATTTGGACAGTCTTGGCATGCTGTGATATTATGTAGTCAGCCAGAGATCCTGTGGTTTGATGAGGTTGGGGTTGTCTCAGTGGGAATGTATATGTTGTCTACAGCACAGGAGGATTTGATGGGACTAGGAATCCTATATGCTATGAATATGTTTTATTACCATTGGTTATTCAAGAAGATGCTTTGGGCAATCGATTAGTAGAATATAGCCAGGCAGGAAATCTGAACAGAGATATAGAGAGAAAGTAGGCAGAGTCAGGGAGATGCCATGTAGCTGCTGAAGGAGAAAACCAGCAGCTACCAGTGAGAGCCTTACTGGTATGGATCATAATGATACATAGATATACAAAAGGGAATCCCACATCAATATGAGCTATGTTTGGAGGGATGTGGAAAAACAGTATTTGGAACAGGAAATATTCACTAGGTTCGAACTTTAGGAGGACACGATAACTTTTCATAAGGAGTGGGGTTATTCCATTAGCCAGTACAGGTATGATAAGTGTTGGGGAACTCTCAGTGTTGGCTACAGAATAGTAGTAGCTGGTGGGATCATGCTGTGTTTTGAGATTTGTGTCCCTAAAACATGCCAAAAATCACTACTGCAGAGTGCAAGGGTCCATTCTTTGATGGGACAGGGACTATTCAATCTAGGATAAATTCCACTGAATATGGAAAACCAATTACAGAGTATGGATATCTTCACCTGGATAAATCCTGGAGGGGGACATAGGAAGTCTGGGTATGGTGTGAAGAGGTATGGGCAACTCTAAGACCCCTGTTGGTTTATCTAAATAGGATTATATCTGGATGTAGCCCAGATGTTCTCTATAATATAGGAAAACTGTTCTAAATAGGCTGCAACATGTTGAAGCCTAAAATTCACTACTATAAGGCAAGGAGTCCAGACCAAGATTGAACATTTCTTGTGGTTTCCAGGTTATACATAACAGAATGTTAAAAATCAAGTGTCTAATACTGTGTGATATTCTCAATAGGCTAGACACCAGAAGATAGGAGAACCCTGGTTATGGACTGGGCTTATGTTGGTTGTAGAAAGCCTCCTTAGGTGAGTGAGTATATAAAAGGAGGCTGTATGCTCACCACAGTAAAAGAGATATTGAGGCTAGGCTGCGTCACCTGACTTGGGATAAGGTGGAAGCCTGGAGGCCATGATTTGTTGCTACACAGCCAGACAAGATATGGACACTGGTTTGCGTATATTCATTAGGTACAGAGGAATGTGGAGATGCAAGTATTCGCGCGTGTGTGTGTGTGTGTGTGTGTGTGAGTGTGTGTGACTGTGTGTGTGTACGGTCAACAGGCTAAGCCATGGAGTAGGAATGTTATTTGGGAATGATTTTAGGGAAGACATTCAAGATACTAGCCAAAGATTGAGGCGGACATTTTGGACTAAACAATTGACAGGGATGGTATTGTTGAAGGATTTGGAGAAGCAAATGATCTGTCATGTGTTCTACCACAACAAAGGTAGATATGTAAAAAAAGGTTGAGGTGGAAAATTTGACTTAGAGTTATTAAACAAAGTCTCCATCTAAACCCAAACTCTCTTTGCCTTCTCAATATCTTCCCCCTATCATCAAAGTGTCAGGAGTGGTACAGTCCACTATTTGTTCCTTCCTTCCCCAGGCATTCTTGTGGGTCAGAACCAGGCTTTGTGATGTCAGAGCACAAGCTCACCTACTATTGGTCGAGACCTTGATGATGACTCAGGTCTGAGGGTGTGGCCTTCCCTACCCTGCCAGTTGTTCACAGCCCCTCGAGGGAGAAACAACACGCGCTCATGCGACTTGGTGATGGAGAGTCTAGCAAAGGAATCTAAGGAATCACTGTCCGACATGGACCTCCCAACATCCTGTAGTGATGTTCCGATGGCAGCGAATGGGCCAGTCCTTATGATGAAGACAAAGGCAGCTCTAAAGCAGTATCCACCTTACATGTCGTGCGGAAAGGTGAGTTGACAAACCCTACTGGAGCTCCCTCCTCTACTCATTTACTCTTACCTAAAGTCACTACCTCTCTCCTTCCTGGCATAAATCCCTTATCAATTCTCACCTCTTCCGACAAAGTGTCCTTCACATGCCTCTCCTGACTTCTCCCTCTATTAACTAATTCTTGTGTTCACCTCTTGCCATTCCAGGCACACAAGAAAAGCAAACACAGGAAGAAGAAGAACAAGAGGAAGAGGGAGGCCGAAGAGGCAGCTGCCCTCGAACGGAAGAAAATCAAAGTGAAAGCTGTTACTGCAATGCCTGAACCTATGGAGAAAGAGCCTGAAAAGGAAGCCGAGGTGCACACTACTGGAGAAGCAAGCGTGGTCGCAGCAGCCGATGAGGGGGAGATCCAATAAGATGGCTATCATGAAGACAGGGAATGCCCAAATATGACAAAGAAAATTGCATTGGTATAAATTTCTTAAATTGAAAATAAATTCAATTTAGTTGAAAAGCTATGTGTCTTTTACAGTGACTAAAGGCGAAACGAGGAAAGGGAAGGAAAAATGATGGTTATAGGAGAAGAGAGGGAAGATGGGTGGGTGAATGGCAACGGAGAGATTTGTTCTTCACTAGGTTAGGAACAGTCATAGTGGGTGCATGGAAGAGGGGGAGTTTGGGTTGGTAGAAGACAAGGGAGGGATTTGGGTCTCCAAATGTTTGGGCATCAATGATGGGTGCATGGAAGAGTGGGAGTTTGGGTGGGAAGAAGACAAGGAAGGGATTTGGGTCTCCAAAGGTTTGGGGCAGTAATGGTGAGTGTGTGAAAAATGAGGGAGTTTGGGTGGGTAGAAGTCAAGGGAGGGATTTGTGTCTCCAAAGGTTTGGGCATCAATTGTGGGTGCATGGAAGAGAGGGAGTTTGGGTGGGTAGATGACAAGGGAGGGATTTGGGTCTCCAAAGTTTGGGCATCAATGGTGGGTGCATGGAAGAGGGGGAGTTTGGGTGGGAAGAAGAAAAGGGAGGGATTTGGGTCTCCAAAAGTTTGGGCATCAATGGTGGGTGCATGGAAGAGGGGGAGTTTGGGTGGGAAGAAGACAAGGGAGGGATTTGTGTCTCCATAGGTTTTTCATACAGATAAAGTTACGAATGTTCTAGGATGTCCTGCATATAAGTCTGTCCTACAGAAGGGGTTTTTAGGGAAGTAGGGCCTGTCTCACAGAATCAGTGTTTTGATAACCTTCATCTGTCTCCTGAAAAATATTAGAAATGAACTAATATGCCTTTCAGATAAGTTATATATGTGAAAGGTTCTTGGGAGGAGCTAGTCTCTCTCTCTCTCTCTCTCTCTCTCTCTCTCTCTCTTTCTTCCTCTTCTTCTTCTTCTTCTTCTTCTTCTTCTTCTTCTTCTCTCTTTCTCTCCCTCTACCTTTCTACCTATATCACTTTCTCCTTCTCTGCCTTTCTTTGCCTTTCTTCCCTCCTCTCACTCATAATCTATGTTGTTTTAACCTCAATCTGTCCTATAGTTAGGATGAACTTGTATATCCATCCTCGTTCTGTTCTACTGGGGAGACTATGATGGATTTAGTGTGTGTCTCTCAAATGCAGTTGTTTTTTTTTTTAAATCTGTGATCTATCCTACAGCTAAAAATAGAATTTACACAGTTCTTTATACCTAAGTACATCCTATGGAAAAGAGATGAAGGGAGCTAATATTGTCTCTCACAGTGAATGCAGTTCAAACACAGTCTGTACAACAAAGGATATGAGGAGTAAAGTAGTGTGCTATCCAGTCCAGCCTATCCTAAGATTGAAGATTGGAGGAAGCTAGCAACTGTCTCTCAGAATCCATAATTCATGCTGTTTTGTTGTCTTTCAAGCTAAGGAAATGTTAGGAATAAATTGGTATTGTTCTCCAGTCTAGTCTACCCAAATAAGGCCGACAAGAGGAAACCAGGGATGGAGTCTCAAAATCCCATTTTTCTGACTTGATACGTCCTGTGGAGGAGTTCAGAAAAGAACTAACATGTTCTCCAGCTATTGTTCAGAGTAGGGTTTAAGGGAGATACTGTCTGTCTCTGAGAATCCATATTGTTCAACTGTGGGACAATGGTCTTGTAACCTATAAAGATTTGTCACTTGTATTGGTTTCATAAAATTCTGATTGACCAGTAGTCAGGTAGGAAGTATATGCAAGGTGACAAGATAGAATTCTGGGAAGAGGAAAGGCTCAGTCTGCAGTTGTCACCCAGATGCAGAGGAAGCAATATGAGAATGCCTCACTGATAAAAAGTACCAAGCCACGTGGCTAACACAGACTAGAATTATGGGATAATTTAAGATATAAAAGTTAGTTAATAAGAAGGCTGAGATAATTGGTCAAACATTTTATAATTAATGTAGGCCTCTGTGTGTTTCTTTGGGACTGAATAGCTGTGGGACCGGGCAGGACAGAAACTTCTGTCAACATTGTCCTAACCGTGATCTGTCCTACACAGGAGGATAGTAGCGAATGAGTGTGCTCTCCAACTCAGACTGCTGTATGAATGAGCCTTAGAGGAAGCTAGTGTCTGTTTCTCAGAATCCATGTTGTCAATTTGCTCTGTGTTTCAGTCTATCAGATGGAGGATTGAAGGAAACTAATGTCTATTAGAATTCTCGAACATGGTCAGTTCCAGATAGGGGGTTAGGAGTTATATAATGTATTCTTCTTGTCACTGTATCCAATGGAGGAGGCTTGGAGTAAGCTAGGCTCTGACTCTCAGAATCAATGTCATCATAACTTAATCTGCCCTATGGAGGAGTTAAAGAGGGAAGTTGGAGGATCTCCAACCCAGTCCAGTTTACTAAAGAGGATTGTAGGGAGGTAATCCTTCTCTTTCAGAACCCAAGATTTAATACCCATGACCTATCTAACGGATAAGGAGAGAGGTGACCTAGTGTGCACTACCTTTCACTCAGTACATCCTATGGAAAAGATGGGTGGACCTAGTGTCAGTTTCTCAGAATGCATGCAGTTCAAACTTGGTCTCTACAAGAGAGGAAGTTGGTTATGAGGTGTGTGATCTATAGTGTTCTCCCCTCTAGTCTCTCCTAATGAGGAAGGTTTGAGCAAACTTGAGTTTGTCTCTCAAAAGCCATGTCATTCTACCTCTGTCTGTTCAGCAAATGAGATAAACCGTAAACCAGTATGTTTTCCACCTCCATCTTATAGTTGAGGAGGCTTGGTGCAAGCTAGTGTTGAATTCTCAGAATCTATGATTTTTAACTTGATATGTCCTAAGAGTTGAGAAGGGAACTAATGCAGTTTCCGCCTCAGCCTATAGGTTTTAAGGAAACTAGTTCTGTCTGTCAGAATCCATGTTGTCCTAACCATGATAATTTGAGAATGCACTAGTGCACTCTCTATTTCAGCCTGCCCTAAAGGATATATTTGTGGGGGAGGAAGGACTAGTCCTTTTGCTGAGAACTCATGTCATGTTCTCCTTGACCAGTCATGTAGAAATGGATTGGAGTGTTCTCCATTCCAGATTGTCCTAATGAGGAGGCTTGTAGGAAGCTTGGAGCTGTCTCTCAGAATCTATGTAACTGTAACTTGATCTGTCTTGTAGAGGATTTAATGAGAGGAGCTGTGTGTTCTGTCCCTAAGACCATTCCATTGCTGAGGCTTCGAGGGTAGTAGTGTCTGTCTCTCATAATCCATATTCTATATTCCTTGACCCGTCATATAGAGTAAGTAATGAACTAGTATGTTCTCCAAATCAGTCTGTCATATAAGAGAAGTTTGTAATGAATTAGTGTGTTTCTCACAGAACCCATGTTTTACTAATACTCATCTTTCATATGGATAAAGTTAGGAGGGAAAGAGTGTGCTCTCTAGATCAATCTGACATATAAAAGGGGGCTTGAAGAGAGATGTTATCTCTCTCTTTCTACATTTGTCTTTACCTCTCTCATCCTCACTCTCTTACTCCCTTGCTCTTCTCCCAGAATGCCCTTTGTGTATCCTATGGATCGAGTGATGGATGAAATTGCTGACTCACAGTGTCAGCTTGCTCAGCTGAGGATGCTGGTAGAGAACCATTCTGTCTGCATCTCAGAACCCCTGTTCTATTAACCATGATCAATACTTCAGATAAGGCTAGAATGAAAACTGCTCTACATCATAGTGTATCCCTTGGAAAACATTTGGAGGGAGCTTATTTCTCAGAATGTATGTAGCCACACCCAACATATACAACAGTGGAGACTAAGGTTGGACTAGTGTGCTGTTCACTCCTGTCTTCCTAATGAAGAAGATTAGAAGAAGCTGAAGTCTGTCTCTCAGACTTCACATAGTTCTAATTCTGTATGTTAAAGAAAGGAGGTGAAAGAGTAAACTAATGTGTTTTCCACCTTAGTCTGTACATGGAGGTGGCTTTGTAGAATCTAGTGACTATCTCTCAGGATCCAAGTTGTCCTATCCTGATATGCCAAATGTAATATTTTTGAAAGGAACCAATAAAGTATTTTCTTCCTCCTTCTGTTCTGCAAAGGATACTTGAAAGGGGATGGTTAATGTTTGTATCTCAGAATCCACATCATCCTTTTTTATCACTCCAATGGAACAAGTTGAGGGTTGAATAGTGTGCTTTACTCCTCACTCCTTCATAAAGATGATGTTTGTAGGGTGCTAATATCTGTCACCCAGAATTCATTTTGTGCTAACCTCAATCTATACTTATGGAATGCAGAATATGGGTTATGAGAGACAGATATTATTTCCCTCCAAGCCTCACTAGTGGAAAGGTCTTAGGGACAGAACACACAATTTCTATCAGCAAATCCTCTATAGGACAGATCAACAACAAACGACTGTCCCTCAGAATCTATGTTGTGTTAACTTTGCTCTGTCCTGTAGAAGAGATTAGAAGTAAAATTATGTGCTCTCTACTTTTCTCTGTCCTATTCAGTAGACTCTGAGGAAGTTAGTTTCTCTCATAGCTATCCTAACTCTTTGATCAGTCTTGCAGTTAATGTTAGAAGTAAACTAGGTTTCAAACCTCATATGTCTGTCCTGAAGAGTCTTAGAGTGACTAGTATCTGTATCTCAGGATCCATATTGTGCTAAGCTTGACTCGTGCTGGGGAGGAGGCTATGAATGATTTAGTATGTTCATTACATCAGGCTTTGCTATGGAGAAAGATTGGTGGGAGTTACTGTCTATCTCTGAACATTCAAGTTTATTATCACATTAATCTATTTGCTACAGAAAAAGGATAAAAGTAAGAAATAGCTTCATCTACTCCAGTCTAGCTTGTATAAAAGAGATGGAGGGATCATTTATTTCTGCCATCTTCTAATATTTCAAACTACATCTTCCAGTAGAAGAGGCACAGAGTGAACTATGGTGCTCACCTCCTCAGTCTATACAATGACAGAAGCTTAAAGGACAGTCAAGCCTCTCTCTCAGAATTCATGGCGTGCTAACCTGAATATGCTTTTGGATTAACTTTAGGAGTCTGTCTCTCAGAATTCATGCCATGCTAACCTGGATATGCCCTTGGGTTAACTTTAGGAGTGACCCTATGTACTGTACTGCACAGTCTATCCTAAGCAGAGGCTATAGGGAGCTAACATCTGTTTCTCAGAATCCATGTTGTCCTGACCTTGATCCATCCTAGTGAGGAGGATAGAAATTAATGAGTGTTCTTTCTACCTCAGTCTGTTGCATGGGACATGTAGGAAGCTATTGTTTATCGCTTAAAATTCATTTTGTCCTTTCTTTTTCTTTCCTAAATATGAGGTTAGGAATGGAATTATTTGCTCTGCACTTTGGGTCTTCCCTACAGAAGAGGATAGAAAGCAGCTCTCAGATGTCTCTGAGAATCCTCATGATTCTATCTTGGTCCTTCTAGGAGAGGTGGGTAGAAGTCAAGTATAGTGGCCTTAACCTCAGTACATCCAGTAGAGGGGGCTTGGTGGAAGCTAGTCACCATCATTCGGAATCAATACCTTTGTAACTTCATTTACTCTATGGCAGAATTTTAGAGAGAAATAGTTTGCTTCCTAGCCCAGTTTCATCTACTGAGGAGTCTTGGAAAGAGCTAATATCTGTCTTTCAGAATCCATGGTATCCTAACCTTGATCTCCCCTATGGATAAGAATGAAAGTAACTTAGTGTGATCAATAAATAGTTCAGTATATCCTGTTGAGGAAGACAGGGTAGAGTTACTCTTTGTGTCTTTGAATCCATGCTGCCCTATCTATCCTTGATCTGTCCAACCTTGGAAGTTAGGAGTGATGTAGTATGCTTGTCACCTCATTCTGTCATACAGATAAAGCTTGGCAAGAGCTCATGTCTTTCTCTCAAAATCCATGTGATGCTAACTTTATCTGAAATGTGAAGGAGGATAGACGTAACCCAGTGTTATCTTCCACTACAATTTGTTCTTGAGAGCAGACTTGCAGGGAGCTACTGTTTCTTTTTCTCTGAGAATCAGTGACATATTAACTTGATTTGTACTGCAAACATGGACAGGAGTGAGCTAGTACCCTCGCATACTCAGTCTGTTCACAGGAGGATTGGTGGGAGCTAGTTTCTGTCTCTCGGAGTTCCTGTTTTTCCTCACTTGATCCAATGCAGGAGTTTTGGAATGAACTAATGTGTTCTCTACCTAAGTATATCTTATGGTGTAGTCTTTCAGTGAATTGCATGCTATCTCACCATACTTGACCTGTTCTAGAAAGAATATGGTGGTGACATATCATGCTTTCCATCTCAATCTGTCACAAAAAGAATTAACAGGCAGTAGGCAGTGTCTATCTTTGATTTCATGTCATTCTTGCTGTGTTCTATGTTTTGGAGGAAATTAGCAGTAAGTTAATATGTTCTCTACTTAAGTCTGTCCTACTGAGTACATTTGGAGGTAATTTCTCACAGCCAGAAACTTTGTTTCTTTGTCCTAACTTTGATCTCTCTTATAGTTCACTAACAGTGAACAAATGTTTAATCCACCTGCCTTTTTCATACTGAAGAGTCTTGAAGGGACCTCCTGTCATTTTCTTAGAAACCATGCTATCCTATCTTTGCTCTGTTCTACTGAAGATGTTAGGTGTGAAGTAGTCCGCACTATACCTCATTATCTCCTACTAAATGGCTTGGAGAAAGCTAGTCTGTCTCTCAGATTCTATGTTGTCCTAAACTGGATTTATTTTATGGTTAATTAGAGGAGTGATGAATTGTGCACTATACGTCAATCTCTCCTAGAAAGGAGGATTGGGAGGAGTGAGTGTCCAATCTCTCAGTCCTTGTCAACTAAATATTGATCTGGTCTACAGGAGAGCTCAGAAATAAGCTAGTACACTCTCACCTCTCTCTGTCCAAAGAGGTGGCATGGATCAAGCTTATAATTTATTCTAGAATCCATCCCATTAAATTTTGATATGGAGAAAGTTTGGAGTGAACAAGCTTAGTTTATACTGAAGCCTGTCTTACAGAGGAGTCCTGGGGGGAAATATGTTTGACTTTTGGAATCCATGCTGTCTGATCCTTGATGTATCATATGGATAAGGTTAGAAATAAACTAGTGTGTTCTCTACCTTAGCCGATTCTACAGAGGGGCTTGGATGGAGATAGTGCCTATCTCTCAAAATGCATGCCATCCTTACTTTGATATGTCATTCCAAGGAGAAAGGGAGTGAGGAATTATCAAATTTATTCTGTCTCACAAAGGAGGATTGTAAGGAGCTAGGATCTATCTCTCAGAGTCCATTTTGTTCTAAATTGATCTTTATCATGGCAGAGTTCAGGACTGAAGTACTGCACTCTCCACCACAGTATAATTTATAGAGGAGGTTTGGAGGGAGCTAGGGACTTTACCACATCATCCCCATTTTCCTGAAACTTAACATCTCTCATGGAGGAGGTTATGAGTGGACTATTGTGTTCTCCACCTCAGTCTGTATTACTAAAGATACATGGAGTCAGCTTTTCTCTTTCTCTCCGAATTCAGGTTGCCCTAACTTTGATCTGTCCTACGAATAAGGTTAAAAGAGTATGAACATACTGTGCACTCTAGCGTGTCCCACAGAGTAGGACTTTCGAGCTAATGTCTGTCTCTCAGAATCCATTTCATCTGATTATTGGTCTGTACTACAGATGACTAGAAAGGAACTAGTGTACTCAACTACTTCAGTTTGTCTTGCTTTGGGTGTGTGGAAAGAGATAGTGACTGTCTCTCAGAATTGGCATCCTAACATTGATTTATTTTATTACAGGGGATAGGAATGAACTGGTTTGCTCTCCATCTCAGCCTGTCCTACAGGAGGTTTAGTGAGAGCTGGTATCTCTCAGAAAACATGCCGCCCTAACTTGATTTGTTCTACTGAAAACTTTAATATAGAGTTAGTGTTTCTTCTGCCTCAGTGTGTCCTACAGAGGAAGATTGGAGAAGGCTAATGTTTTTCTCTCAGTATCTACAATGTCTTAATTTGGATCTGTTCTACAGATAAATTTAGAAGAATCCACATCCTCATCAACTGATATGTCCTGTTACAAAGGATCAGAGTGTCCTCGTATATTGTACACAATAATCTCTTTTAGAGAGAAGGCAGGGTGGCAGCTTGTATCAGTCTCTTTGAATTTATCTTTTGATTAGCTGACTCTGTTCTAATGCAGAGAGAAGGAGTGAACTAAAATACATTCTACTTTAGCATGTCCCAAAGATGAGATTTGGAGAGAGCTAGTGTCCTTCTAAGAATGCATGTCATACAAACATTGATCTAAACTGTAGAGCAGGTAGCAAATGACCTAGTATGACCTTAACATCACTATGTCATAAGGCAGAGTCATTAAGGGAGCTAGATTATGTCCCACAAAATGCATGCAAGCCTATATTGATGTATTCTGTGAAAAATGTTAGGAGTGAACTTCTATGTTTTTCATTTTTGCTGTCTTAATGATGAGAATTGAAGGGAGTTGGTATCTCTATCTCAACATCCAAGTTCTATTATCCTTGGTCTCTTTTCTGTAGCAGATTAAAAGCAACCTACTGCGCTTGCCACTTAGTCTGACATATGAGGAAGCCTTAGAGAGAATTAGTGTCAATCAGTCTCTTACCATCCATGTTATCCTAACTTAATCTGTACTATGAAGAAGAATAGGAGTAAAAGCATGTGCTCTCAAGCTCTGTTTGTCCTACTGAGGAGGACTGAAGGGAGCTTGTGTCTGTCCTCCAGAATCCATCTTGTGCTACCTTGACTGATCAACTGAAGAGGACAGGGATGACCTCGTATGTTCTTTACCTCAATATAGTCCTTCACAGAAGGCTTGGCATGACTGTCATCCTAACTTTATCTATCCTAGGAAGGAGGTACAGTGTGAGCTAATATATCCTGACACTTAGTCTGCGCTAAGGAGGATTTTCAGAGAGAACTTGGTTCTAATGCACAGAATCCTTGTGATCTTAACCTTGATCTATCCTATGCTTAACTTTAGAAGTGATTGAAAATGCTCACCATCCTTCTAAGACATGATGGGGACTTGGATGTACCTAATGTCTGTATCTTAGAATCTTCGGCATCCTAACTTGGTCAGTCCAAGATTAGAGATTAAGAGTGAGATAATGTACTCTCCACCTCAGTGAATCCAATGGAGGAGGCTTAGCGGAAGCTAGGCTCTGCTTTTCAGAATCAATATCATCATAACTTGATATATCTTATGTAGAAGTTAAAAAGGAATTTGGGAGCTCTTCAACACAGTCCACTCTCCTAAAGAGGATTGGAGGGCAGTAATGTCTCTCTAAGAACCAAGGTTTTAATACCCATGATCTATCTTAAAGATAAGGATAGAAGTAATCTAAAATGCCCTAAACCTCACTCAGTATCTCCTATGCAAAAGAGAGGGATGAAACTAGTATCTGTCTCTCAGAATGCATATAGTTCAAACTTGTTCTCTACAACAGAAGAAGTTAGGAGCTATCTATTGTATTCTTACCTCTAGTATCTCCTAATGAAGATGATTGGAGGAAACTAGAGTTTGTCTCTCAGAATTCATATCATTCTACCTATGTCTGTTCAACGCAGGAGACAAATTGTAAATTAACATGTTCTCCACCTCCATTTATATGATGGAGGAGGTTTGGAAGAAGTTAGCATCTAACTCTCAGAATCCATGTTTTCCTCAGTTGCCTTGTCCTATGAGTTTAGAATGGAGCTAATATAATTTCTACCTCAGTGTATATACTTGGAAGGAACTAGTTCTGTCTGCTAGAATCCATGTCATCCTAAGTATGATCTGTTCGAAGGATGATTTTAAGAGTGCACTAGTGCACTCTATATCTCAGTCAGCCCTATATGATGTATTTGTGGAGGAGGAGGGACTAGTTCTTTCTCTCAGAATTCATGTCATGCTCTCCTTGATCAGTCCTATGGAAAAGGTAGGAGTGAAGTTGTGTGCTTTCCATTCCAGGCTGTCCTAATGAGGAGGCTTGTAGAAAGCTTGGAGCTGTCTTTCAGAATCTATGTAACTATAACTTGATCTGTCCTACAGAGGATTGAATGAGAGAAGTTGTGTGTTCTGTCCCTAAGACCATTCCACTGCTGAGGCTTGGAAGGAAATCATGTCTGTCTCTCATAATTCAAATTCTCTAATCCTTGACCCCTCAAATAGAGGATGTAACGAACTAGTGTGTTCTCCAAATCACTGCCATATGAAAGAGGTTGATAGGGAGGTAGTGTATGTCTCAGAGAACCCATGTTATACTAACACTCATCTGTCATATGAATAAAGTTAGGGAAGAAATAATATGCTTTCCATATCAGTCTCTCAATCTGACACATGGAGGGGGGCTTGAAGGGAGCTAGTATCTCTGTATCTCTCTCTCTCAGGAACCAAGTTGTGCTACCTGCTCTGACCCAAGAGGAGCCATGTTGTGGCCTGGAAGCATCTTTTATTCCTATGGTTTCTTAAAAGTTCCTGTCTACTTTGTATAGATGGGTGCATTGTGCCTGGATATTTTTTTTCTTGTGTATAAATGCATGTGGCCATGCAATGTTTGTTTCTGACTAGTCTGTGATGCCTGGATTTGTATCTTCCATGTGTCAGGAATTGCTATTAAGGTTACCTGCCTATGCTCAGAATTTGTCCCTGGGCCTTTCTAGTATTAAATCTGATGCAATGACAGAGGTTGTTTTATGCTGTTCTATCTTATTAAAAACAGCTGAGTAATTGGGTACAGTTAAAACTCTGTAACAAAAGTTAACTTCAGACTGGTAACTGCAAATTTAAACTGCTCTAGAAAACAACATGTGCACAGTCACCATTAAGTAAAACCAAGTGGGACGCAACCATTTGACTAAGGATGGAAAAGAGGGGGTCATATTACTTTACTACCTATCTCAAATAAAGTCCCACATAGACTGGCCCCACCAAGAAGACATAAGGTGTTCAATATATTTTAGATTAGCATGCATTTTTGTATGATCATTCACATCCTGGTCGAAAACAAGGTTTATGAAAGATAGGATATAAAACAATGCTTGTATACTGAGGTAAAATGTTTACAATGTGAAAATGTGGTTTGCCTTCTACAGATTATGGTTATGCTCTATGTCTTAGAATCACATATAAACACCAGAGACTGAGTTATTCTTATTTTATGATACAGTAAGGTGATGACCAAAACTGTTTAACAAAGAGTTTCTCCTTATCTAAGGTCTGTTAAGGTTAACAAAGACCAATATAAAAATATACTCTTAACCTTCTTGCATTTTGTAAAACTGGTAAGCTGTAGCTAATTTGGTAAAGTAAGTCATACAGAAAATTGTTATATTCTATAACAGTGCACTAGACATACAAGTTAACCATCAGTTACCTCATAAAGGATCAACTTCTTTAATATGTTCAGATTTAGCTTAATTTAGATATACCAAACAGAAAATGATTCCCTGATCATCAAACACTTCATGGATCTGAGAATATGGCATTTTAATTAAAAAAAGCTTCTCATAATAGAGATATGCCAGCTCTTAGCAGCACCCCTGTATCTCCTCCAAGGAAGCTGCAGATGACTGCAGAATACCTTATGCTGTAGCTTGCTTGAAATGCAGCAAAGCCAGCCAGGGTGTGGAGAACTGTTTTGCACCTTAACTGCTGTCAAGACTTGTCCAGACTGGGTACAAGCAGGACACTCGGTAACTGATTGTCCCACTTTGCCTAGACAAAGTAGGCTGGTCCCCCGATAAGTTTCTATTCTCAAGAAAATTCTGTCCATTCTAGGTTTGGCAGCAGAAGACTGATACTGCTTTGACAGCCATGGAGAGACCTGGGGTAGCTGGGAAGCTGTCACATTTTTGCTTACACAGGTAAAATTTATCCATCTCAGTTTGAGGGCTGTGGTGCTGACAGATTTGACAGTTTAAAAGTGTTCCTTATAACCCTTGGTTATACCTTATAATCACCTTGGTAGCTCATTAGTTCATTATTTAAGTTTACTGTAAAAAATACATACAGGTTTGCTTCTTTCATCAGTTTCATAACAGGATAAACAGTTTCAGAAGTAACTTTAGAGGTTCAGAGTTTTAGCATTGATAAATGGAATTTTGATATACCGACAAAGCACTGACTACAAAGAGTTTGAGGAGTCTTAAATTTCTCTGGATTTTACTGGCCCCAGGTTTTAAGAACTGGTTAGTATTAGAGAGGGTATGGAAGCCTTCAGGAATGTTCAGTTCCCTCTTCTCTTCTTTCACTCACTAAACCTCTTTTGTTCAGTAAATATCCACTGGCTGTCATCTAAGTATAGACCAAAAGATATATTTCATTAGGCTAAAACCAGGCCCTAGGAAAAATGTTTTATCCCAAATACATAGTCTCTGCTATGACACCATGGTATAAATATGTCCGGGTTGTCTTCCTGATACTTCCAGGTTTCTGGAGAAAGAATTCTGCTACTGTATCAAGAAATCTGACTTGGTGGAAACTAATATCTGTCTCTAGAGACCCCATTTGACACCACTCATTTTGAGCATATCTTACAGGTCCACTCCTCCTGCTAGACTTGTATCTAGGTCAACCCACAGGAAGCCCTCAAGATATGCCAGCCCCTACACAAGCTCCAAGGACACCAGCCCATATACCAACTGGGTGAGTACTGGAAGGTTGACTTCACCCATATGCCTACTCATAAAATGGCTCCATTATCTCTTAACTCTTATTGACATCTTTACAGGATGGATGAACTCCCCACCTCCAGCAGAAAACAGCAGATATGATGGCTCAGGTACTCCTGAAGTTATCATCCCCTGATTTGACATGTCATTCCCCTAAGCTTCTGGAATATCAATGCTGGTACCACCTCTCCAGACTCAAGGGCATATCGGCTCTTTCATCTGGCTCACTCACCTTTGCCTCCTCTAAACAGCCAAGGTGGCTTTCCATTTCATCCTTTCTGGCAGTCATCACTCTTCCCATGGCTAGCCTTCTTCATAGGGCCATTGTTAATAATCTATTTTTTTCTCCTAGATACCTACCTGCTTTCTCAGCCCCCTCAAGTAGCAGATTCCTGAGGTCTCCAAACACTTCTTCATCCATACCTCCTGCCATGCATCAGTTCACCTACCCCCATGCCATTTCTTGCCTACAGGAAGTAGCCATACTTGAAGTACCACCTATATACCCAAAATTTCTGGGATGTTTAGGTGGAAGTTCTGCTTCAGCCCCACCTTTTTTCTCTCTCTCCAGATGTCACCCGTGAGAAAGTCCACCAACTGTCTGCTCTTCTCCCTGAGATGCTAAATACCATGCCTACAGAGCTTTTAAGAACCAGCCCAAAGACCCACCACGTGATATCTCTCCTTCCTCTCCCAGGAGTCACCTGGACATTGATTTGTTCTGTTTCAAATCTGGATTTATTAATTCAGCTGACTGTGGCTTATTGCATTGGTGAATATAACCTACAACCTGAGATTTTCAAAGATAAGAGTAACAAGAAGTAAGACATAAAAAGCCAGCAGGCAGATGAGCAGGGAATGAAGGGCAGGGGTGGAGATGCAGACAAACAGTGAGAAGGGGGGAGAGCAGGAGTGCTTTGTTCTAAACCCTGGAGGAGTGAGCTTAATCAAGTGTATGGTGTGCACAGTCCCCAATTTGGATAAATTCATCAAGAGATACCCTAATGTTGTCAGTAGTACAAACTTGTACCATGGGTACCAATTGATAAGCCTTTAGCTGGAGACCGAATACTACAGGTCTGCATCTGGTTCTATAAACCTATAGTGGAGGGTTTGGAGCATTTGCCTTTGTTCATAATATCTTCCACATAAGGAATTCCAAGGAGCAGCGATCAACCCTGCTCCAAACAGGCCTGAGTTGCCTAGCACTGCAGTGGCTTGGCAATCAATCTGGGGTTGAAAGAGGTCACAGACTTCTTATAGGCATTTTGGTTTGGGAAGGGGTAGCTTACAAAGCCAGGAGTCAGTAGAGTACGGTAGAGGGTGGTGTAGGAGGGAGAGCAGTTTCCCATGCATTTGTGGTAAATACTCAATTCTACCTGGGGCTGTCATGCTTGGGTTAAGCATTTTTGAAAGTCCCAGTTGTGGCTTTCTTCTGCAATGCTGCGTAGAAATCAAGCTGAATTGGTAAAGCCAGGTTTAATAAGAAGAGCAAAGTAACTCTCTTGTGACTCCTGGGGGAGGAAGGAGAGGAATAAAATGGCTGGACTATGGGCCAGGTCTTAAATACCCTGTAGGTGTGATATTGAACATCTCACAGGGAGGAGTTTCTTTTTGGCAGACATTTTTAGGGGCAGGGTCTGGAGAGAGAGAGGTAGGGCCAAACTGACTGAAACTTCCAACTCGATACCACCATTGGTAAATCCTATGAAAATCTCTGGAGTGAAATTGTGGGATCTCAGCATCAGCAGGCTAGGAGAGATCTACTCAGTCTTTCAAAACACATATCTCCTAATGATTATCAGTCCTACAGATGAGTATAGAACAAGGACTGTTCTGTACTGTAGCCTATCCCTTGGAAAACAGTGGGAAGGAACTAATATCTCAGAATGTATGTAGCCAAACCCAGCATATACAACATTGGAGACTAAGGTTGAACTAGTGTGCTGTTCACTCCTGTCTTCCTAGTGAAGATTAGAAGAAGCTGGAGTCTGTCTCTCAGACTTCACATAATTTTAACTCTGTATGGTAAAGAAAGGAGGAGAAAGAGTAAACTAATGTGTTAGTCTGTACATGGAGGTAGCTTGGGTGAAAGTAGTGTCTATCTTTTAGGATCCAAACTGTCTTATCTTGATATGCCATATGGAGGAGTTCTGAAAGGAACTAAAAACTTGTTTCCGGGTACATTTACCCCTCACTCTGTCATAGAGAAGATGTTTATAGAGTGCTAGTGTCTGGCCCCTAGAATTCATCTTGTGCTACCCTCAATTTCTAACTATGGATAAGGTTATAAGTTAATTAGTATACTATCTACATCCTCTGTCCTGCATTGAAAGTTTAGATGCATCTAGTGTCTGTCTTAGAATTGGTGTTATCCTAATCTTGATCTGTCCTACAAATGATGAAAGAATTTAACTGTTGTACTCTCAATTTCATTCTTTCCTACAGAGGTGAATAGGGGTGGTAATGTCTATCTCTCAGAAGCCATGTAATACCAACTTCATCAGTTCTGTTGAGGAGGATAAGTGTGAATTACTATGCTCTGCAACTTAGGCAGTGCTATGGAAGAGGGCTTGGAAGCAACTAGTGTCTGTCTATCTCTCAACATATATGTTGTCCAAAACTTGATTTGTTTTAAGGGTAACTTTAGGGGTAAATAAAGTACTCTCTATCTGTCTGTCCTGAAGAAGCTTAGAGAGACCAAGAGGCTGTGTCTCAGAATCCATATTGTGTCAACCTTGTTCTATCCTATAGAGGAGATTAGAAGTGATATTAGGTTCTCTCCACTTATCTCTGTCCTTCTCAGGTGACTCTGAGGGACTTAGTTTCTCACATAGTTGTCTTAACTTTTTGATCTGCCCTGCAGTTAAAGTCATGAATAAACTAGATTCAGTCCTCATATGCCTGTCCTTCTGAAGAGTCTCAGAGTGACTAGTGTCTGCTTCTCAGGATCTATTTTGTGGCAAATTCCTGTGCTTGGAAGGAGATTTAGAATGATCTAGGATGCTTATTGCCTCAGGTTGTGCTATTGAGAATGCTTGATGGGAGCTAGCATCTATCTCTGAAAATCCAGGCTATAATCACATTGATCTTTTACCCACAGAAAGGATAGGAGTGAGAGATAACATCACCTACTCTTCAACTTAGCATGTGTGAGAATGCTGAGATCTCGTTTCTGTCTTTCATTTTTCAAATATTTCAAACTACAACTTCTAGTAGAAGAGGCTCAGAGTGAACTAATGTGCTCACCACCTCAGCCTATACTATGGCAGAGGCTTAGTGGACCCTCAAGTCTGTCTCTCAGAATTCATGCCATGCTAACATGGATATGCCCTTGGGTTAACTTTAGGAGTGACCCTATGTATTCTACTGCACAGTCTATCCTACATTAGAGATTACAGGGAGCTGGTATCTGTTTCTCAGAATCCATGTTGTCCTGACTTTGATCCATCCTACTGAAGAAGATAGAAATTAATGATTGTTCTTTCTACCTCAGTCTGTTGCATGGAGGAGGCTTAGAAAAAGCTAGTGTTTATCTCTTAGAATTTATTTTGTCCTTTCTTTTTCTTTCCTAAAGATGAGGTTAGGATTGAAATAATTTGCTCTACACTTTATGCTGTCCTACAGGAGAGGATAGAAGGCAGCTCTCAGATATTTCTGGGAATCCTCATCATTCTAACTTGATCATTTCAGGAGAAGTGGGTAGGAGTCAGGTACAGTGGACTCCACCTCAGTACAATAAATAGAAGGGGCTTAGAAAAAGCTAGTTACCATCGCTCCAAATCTTTATCTATGCAACTTGACTTACTCTAAGAAAGAATTTAAGAGAGAAATTGTCTGCTTCCCAGCCCAGTTCCATCTACTGAGGAGGCTTGGAGAAAGCTAATGTCTGTCTTTCAGAATCCAAGTTATCTTAACCTTAATCGTCTCTATGGATAAGAATGTGACTAACTTAGTGTGATCAATAAATACTTTAGTATATCCTGTCAAAGAAGATAGGGTAGAGTTACTGTTTGTCTTTTTGAATCCATGCTGTCCTATCTATCCTTATCTGTCCAACATTGGAAGTTATGAGTGCAGTAGTAAGCCTGCTGCCTCATTCTGTTCTACATACAAGGTTTGGTAGGAGCTTGTGTCTATCTCTCAGAATCCATTTTGTGTTCATTTAATCTGAAATATGAAGGAGGAAAACAGTAACCTAATGTTGCCTTCCACAACAGTCTGTTCAGAGGAGTCTTGCACAGAGCTAGTGTTAGTCTCTGAGAATCAATGGCATCCTAACTTGCTCCATATTGCAGAGGAGGATAGGAGTGAACTGGAATGCTCTCAAACTCAGTCTGTTCACAGAAGGATTGGTGGTGGGACTCAGTGTCTGTCACTCAGAATTCAGTTTTTTTTTTCCAGACAAAATCTAACACAAGAGGTTAGGAATGAACTACTGTGCTCTCCATGTAAGTATGTGTTACTGAACAGCCTTTTAGTGAGCTGTTAACTGTCTCTCCCTAATGCCCTGTTCTAGAAAATTAGAAAGATTATGGTGGTAGCATAGTATTCTTTCTATCTCAATCTGTCACAAAGAGAAATGAAAGGGGGTAGGTTGTGTGGGTTTCAGATTTCATGTCACCCTTGCTATGATCTATACTTTCCAGATAAGGAGTAAGCTAATATGTTCTCCGTTGAGTATCTATCCTACTAATTACTCTTGCAGTTATTTTCTCTGTCAGAATACCTGTGTTCAAAACTTTCATCTCTCCTATAAGGATATGGGTTAACCAGTGTTCAGTCTGCCTGGCTCTTCCATACTGAGGAATCTTCAATGGAGTGAATTAGTGTATACTTTACCTCATTCTGTTCCATAAAAAAATGACTTGGAAAAAGTTAGTTTGCTTCTCAAAATATATTGTGTTCTAAACTGGATTGTTTCGTGGCTAAAGATTTGAGTAATATAGACTACCCTACATCTAAATCCGTCCTATGGAGGAGGATTGGGAGGAGCTAGTGTCTCTCTCTCAATCCTTATCATCTAAATGTTGATCTGTCTCACAGGAGAGGTCAGAAATTAACTAGCATGTTCTCATATCAGTCTGTCCAACAGAGAAATCTTGGAACAAGCTTGTATTTATTCTAGAATCCATCTGTTTCAATCCTTCATTTGTTTTATGAAGCAAGTTAGGAATGAGATAGCTTAATCTATACCTAAGTCTGTCCTATGGAGGGGTTCTGGGGGAGATTTTTGTCTTTCAGAATCCATGCTGTCTGATCCTTGGTGTGTTCTTTTGACAAGCTTAGAAATGAACTGGTTAGAGAAGCTAAATAAGAAGGTGAACCCAAAGAAAAACATATAGGCATCCTCCTGAATATTAACCTTCATCAGGCGATGAAAGGAGACAGAGACCCACATCGGAGCACCGGACTGAAATCTCAAGGTCCAAATCAGGAGCAGAAGGAGAGAGAGCACGAACAAGGAACTCAGGACCAAGAGGGGTCCACCCACACACTGAGACAATGGGGATGTTCTATCGGGAACTCACCAAGGCCAGCTGGCCTGGGTCTGAAAAAGCATGGGATAAAACCGGACTTGCTGAACATAGTGGACAATGAGGACTACTGAGAACTCAAGGACAATGGCAATGGGTTTTTGATCCTACTGCACGTACTGGCTTTGGGGGAGCCTATGCAGTCCTAGACCTGGATGGAGGTGGGTGGTCCTTGGACTTCCCACAGGTCTGGGAATCCTGATTGCTCTTTGGGCTGATGAGGGTGGGGGACTGGATCAGGGGAGGGGGAGGGAAATGGGAGGCGGTGGCGGGGAGGAGGCAGAAATCTTTAATAAAAAAATAAATTTAAATAAAAAGAAAAAAAAAAGAAATGAACTGGTGTGCTCTCTACCATAGCCTGTTCTACAGAGTGTGCTTGTTTGAAGCTAGTGTCTCTCTCTCAAAGTCCATGTCATCCTGCCTGAGGAGAACAAAAGTGAAGAACTCTCAAATTTAGTCTGTCTTACAAAAGAGTATTGGAGGGAGCTAGAATCTATTTCTCCTAACTTACTTCATAAAACAAATCAAAGTTTGAAAGAGATGGATTCTAAAATAAACCCAAGCTTTCTGCTAGCTGTCTGCTTGGACAGACTTAGTCAGAGAGGAAGTGAGTTTGTTTCTGACTTCTCCTGTAGGCCAGAAATTTAGATGACAAGAATTTAGAGATAGGCACTAGCTCCTCCCAGTCCTCCTATATAGGACAGATAGGGGTGTAGAGCATGGTACATCACTCCTATCCTTACCCACGAGAGAGACAAATGCAACTTAAAAAATATATTCTGTGAGACAATGTAGCTTTCTCCAAGCTGTTTTTAGTGAGACAATATGTGGCAAATTGTACACTAGTTAACTCCTAACCTCTTTATTAAGACAGGGCATGCTTAGAATAGCATGGTTTCTGTGAGGTGGACTGAACATTACATCCCTCATAGCCTTTTTTGTAGGACAGATTAAAATTAGGATAACAGGGTTATTAGCTGTGAGAAATTACCTCCAAGAGTACTCAGTAGGACAGACTTTAGTGGAGAAAATATTAGCTTTCTTCTAATCTCTTGCTAAGGATAGATCACAGTAAAAATTACATGAAATCTAAGACAGACAGTATATACCTCCTATAATTTCTCTATTTTACAGATGGAAGTAGAAAGCAAACCAAGTTTACTCCTATAATCTTTCCAGAATGGGGAAACAGAAAAGCAGCTCACTGAAAGGCTGTTCCATAAGATATATTTAAGTGGAGAGCAGAGTAGTTCAATCCTCACCTCTTATAATAGATAATTTCAGGAATAAGTGAATTATGAGACAGATACTAGTTAATGCCAAGCCTTATGTGTAGGGCAGAATGAGGTGAAAAGCATACTATTTCACTACTAACTTTCAATGTTGGAAAGGTCAAGGTAAGAATGGCATAGATTCAAAGAGAGAAAAACAGTATCTCTACCCTGTCTTACTGCACAGGATATATCAAAGTATTTATTGATCATACTAAGTTACTCACTTGATAGGGGATATTAAAGTTAGAACAATGTAGATTCTGAAAGACAAACAGTAGCTCCCTCCAAGTCTCCTCAATAGACTGGACTTGGTAGTAAATACACAATTTCTCTCTTAAACTCTTCAATAAGGTAAATCAAGTTGCAGTGATACTGATTCTAAGAGATGGTAACTAGGTTCCTCCAAGCCTATTCTACTGGACTAAGTGACATGGGGAGGATTCTGCCTCACTTTTAACATCCTTTCCTGGACGGACCATGTTGGAATGATGAGGATTCTCAGAGAATAATTCCACTGTAGAATGGACTTAACTGTAGAGCAAATGATTTCATTCTTAACCTCACCTTTATGGAAAAAAGATAAGGACAAAATGGATTTTAAAAGACAAATACTAGCTACCTCAAAGTCACTGCCATACAATAGACTGAGGGAGAGTTCACACTCATTAATTTCTATCCTTCTCAGAAGGAAGGATCAAGGTGGGGGGGAACATGGATGCTGAGAAAAAATACTAGTTCACTGTAGATTCTGCTGTAGGATAGACTAAGTTGTAGATACATTAGTTCAATGCTAAATTTAATTAAAGGACATATCAAAGTTATGACAACATGGATTCTGAGAGATAAGACTTCAGTGTACCCTAAGCCTCTTCCATAGTATACACTAAATTGGTGAGCACACTAGTTCACTTGCCTTCTGTACTGAAAAACATAGTTTGAAGATTAGAAGTTGGGAGGCAGAAACTGTACTACTCAATCATTTTTGAAAGACTAGACTGACAAATAGTTGATGCTATCTATCACTCCTACCCTTTTCTGAAAGAAACAGATCAATGTGATCATAACTTGGATTTTCAGAAATAGACATGAACTCCCATCAAAGTTTCTCCATAGCACAACCTAAGATAATGAGAATATTAGGTGATTCTTAACCTCCCAGCATAGGTCAAGCTTAGCACAAAATGGGCATTGAGATGCAGACACTAGGCAAGACTCTTCAGAAAGACAGACATATGAGGAAGGAACCCTAGTGGACTCATAACTTTAGGATAGTTCAAAGAGTTAGGAGAGCTGCGAGAGACACTAACTCCCTCAGACTCTACTCAGTAGGAAAGAAATAAGTGCAGAAAACCTAAGTTCACTTCTGGTCTCTTTGATAGGGCAGAACAAGGTTAACACAACATGGGTTCTGAGAGACAGACACTTGGTCTCGCTAAGCTCCCTTAAGACCTAAAGACAAAGAGCACATTAGTTCACTCCAAAAGTTATCCTTAGGACAAATCAAGATTAGGACAAGGTGTATGTTGGGATAAAGACACCAGTTCCTTCCAAGCCCCCTCCATAGGACTGTCTGAGTTGCAATTCACACTAGTTCACACTTATCCTTCTCCATAGAGCTGATCAAGGTATTATGATATAGTTTCTAATATATAGACCCTATCTACTCACAAATCACCTCTGTAGGACAGAGTGAGATTGAGAGCCCAATATGTAGTTCTACCTTTATCTGTCCTACAGAGAAAATCAGACATGAACTAGAGTGATATACACCTCCATATGTGTAAAGAGAGAGTCTGAAGGAATCTAGTGTCAGCCTGTCAGAATGTATATCCAACTATGTATATACTTAGGAGTGAACTAGTATACTTTCCACATTAGAATGTCCAACAGAATAGACTGGAGAGAGTAGGGTGTGTGTCTCAGAATCTATGTTGTTCCAACCTATATATGTTGTATGGATAAGGCAAAGAGAAAACTGGTAAGTTCTCCACAGAAGTCTGACATGAAGCAGGTTTGAAGGGAGCGAAGGTTTGTCTCTCAGAATCCATATTGTCCCAACTTTATCAATACAACAGAAGAGTATAAGCATTGACAAATGTGCCCTGCAATTGATTCAGCCCTACAGAGGAGACTTGGAATAAGCTAGTGTTTGCTCTCAATGTGCTTGTCTTAAAATTGATTTGTCTTAATGATAGCTTTAGGAGTGAAGACAGCACTCTTCATTAGTCTGTCCTGGGGTGGAAACATGGATGAGCCTAATTCCTGTCTTTCAAAATCAATGTGTTGATGACCTTGATCTGCTATGGAGGAGATCAGGAGTGAAAAAATGTGCTCTCCTTGTTAGTCTATCCTATTGAGTCATCTTTTTTTTTTTTTTTTGAGTTCTTGTTTTATTTATTTATTTATTTATTTTCTTTTTTTATTGAGAAAAGGAGAAAAAGAAAAAAAACAAGTTTCCACCTCCTCCCAGCCTCCCATTTCCCTCCCCCTCCTCCCACCCTTCTCCCCCTCCCCCCACTCCTTTCCCCCTCCCTCTCCAGTCCAAAGAGCAGTCAGGGTTTTCTGCCCTGTGGTAAGTCCTAGGTCCTCCCCCCTCCGTCCATATCTAGGAAGGTAAACATCCAAACTGGCTAGGCTCCCACCAATCCAGCACATTAAGCAGGATCAAAACCCTGTGCCATTGTCCTTTGCTTCTCATCAGCCCTCATTGTTCGCCATGTTCAGAGAGTCCAGTTGATGGATGGAGATAGAGACAGAGACCCACACTGGAGCACTGGACTGAGCTCCCAAGGTCCCAATGAGGAGCAGAAGGAGGGAGAACATGAGCAAAGAAGTCGGGACCACGAGGGGTGCACCCACCCACTGAGACAGTGGAGCTGATCTATTGGGAGCTCACCAAGGCCAGCTGGACTGTGACTGAAAAAGCATGGGTAAAACTGGTCTCTCTACTGAGTCATCTTAAAAAAGTTAGTTTCTCTCAGAATCTTGGTTGTTCTATGTTTTAACTGTCCTACAGGTAAGGTTATACTCAGTCCCACCTCACCCTGTCCTTCCAAAGAGTCTTGAACGGACCTAGTGTCTCTCTCTTAGAATCCATGGTTTCCTAACCTTGATCCAGGTTACTGAAGAGGATAGGAGTAATTTACCATGCTCACCTCCTCAGGCTGTCCTACAGAGGTTGCATGGGGGAAGTTAGTATCTGTCTTTCAAAAGTTGTGCTGTGCTAAGCTTATCTATCCTCTGGAGGATGTTATAAGGGAACTGATGTGCTTTTCACCTTAGTTTGTACTATTGAGGAACTTGGTAGAAGCTGGTAGTCTGTCTCTCAGAATCCATGTTTTCTTAACATGGATCTTTTTTTACAAATAAAATTAGAAGTGACTTAGCCTACTTTATTCCTGACTATCACCCAGGGAAAAGAGCTGGAGGAAACTAGTGTCTGTCTCTCAAAATACATCTTTCTAGCACAGTCTGTCCAATAGAGGAGGTTAGAAGTGAACTAGTGTGATCATCATCCCAGTTTGTCTGTCCTACAGGAGAGGCTTGGATGAAATTAGTGACTGTATCTCAAAACTCTGCTTGTCCAAATTTTAATCTGTCCTACAGATAAAGGTTAGGGTGCAGTTGTATTTATTCCTACTCCATCCCATTTAAGAATCTTAGAAGCCTGGGGGTGGTGGTGCACACCTTTAATCCCAGCACTTTGGAGGAAGAAGCAGGTGGATCTCTGTGAGTTCAAGGCCAACATGGTCTACACAATATAGTTTCAGGAAGGTAACAAAGCTACAAAGAAATTCTGTCTCAAACAAACAAACAAAATATGTCTTAGAGGGTGCTTACGTCTGTGTCTCAGAATCCATGTTGGCCTAAGACTTATCTGCCCCACCGAGGAGGGCAGAAGTGAACTTGTGTAGTCTCCTCTTTACTCTGTCCTATGAAGGTGTGGAGGGATCTAGTGATTCACTCTCACAATCCATTTTGTGCTTACCCTGCTCTCTCAAATAGATAAGATTAATACTGAAATAGTATGCACTCTACATCAGTCTGTCCTACTGAAGTGGCTTTGAGGGAGTCACTTTCCGTCTCTCTGAATCAATTTTTTTTTTCCTAAATTGATCTCTCCAATGCAAGATGTCACAAGAGAACTACTGTGCTCTCTACCTAAGTATGCCTGATATGCTTGGCTTCAGGGAGCTGGTGTCTGTCTTGCAGTATCCATGTTGTCCTAACTTGATATGTCCTTCAGAGGATGATAGGAGTGACCTGGTATGCTTTCCACTTGTCTGACTAAGAAATGGTGGATGTAGGTCATGCATCCCTCCAGAGCTCCTCTTGTTCTAATCGTTATCTGTCTTATATAAAATATTAGATTGCACTAGAGTGTTCTCCATATCATTGCTTAATATGAAGGAGGAAAAGAAGGCAGCTAGTGTCTATTTCAGAATTCATGTCATTCTGTCCTTGATCTAGTGTATATATGAGCTTAGGAGTGAATCATTATGCTTTTTAATTAAGTCTGCCCTACTAAGGAGTCAAGGAGAGACTAGCATTCTCTCATTCAGAATCCATGTTGTCCTATCTTTGATCTTGCCTACATATGAGGTCGTGAGCAAACAAGTGTTCAGTTTCTCTGTCTTTCCTAGTTAAAAGTCTTTGAGTGGTCTAGTATCTGTCTCTCAGAATACATGTTGCCCTAACCTTATTCTGCCCTATTGAAGAAGACAGGGGTGAAGTAGTGTAGTCTCTATTTCACCATGCCCTACACAGGAGGCTTGATAGGATCCAGTGTCTATTTCTCAGAATCATTTTCATGCTAAACTTGACCTATTCTCCAGAGGAGGTTGCATGTGAAATACTGCGTTCTCCCACTCAGTCTGTTCTACTGACGAGGCTTGCAGGAATCTAGTGGCTATATCTTAGAAGCCATGTTGTCTTAAGCTAGACCATTCCTACAAACTAGGCTATAAATGACTTAATGTGCTCTATACCTCAGTATACCCTACAGAAAAGAGCTGAGGTGAGCTAGTATCTCTCTCTCAGAATCCATATTATCCTAAACTTAATGAGCCCTATAGAAGAGGTTAAGAGCAAATTCCTCTGCTTTCCACCACTCTTTCCTACAGAAAAAGCATGAAGTGAGCTTGTGTAAGTATCTCAGAATCCATATTAAACAAACCATGATCTGATCAATGGAGGAGATTAGAAGTAAACTATAGTACTCACACTTCAGCCTGTCATACTGAGGAAACTTGGAGTCAATTATTTTTTCTCTTTCAGAATCCAGGTTGTCCTAAACATGACCTGTCCCACTTATAAAGCTAGGAGATAACTAGTGTGCACTTTACCTCAGTCTGTCCTAGGAAAGAGTCTTAGAGGGAGAGTGTGCACTTTACCTCAGTCTGTCCTAGGAAAGAGTCTTAGAGGGAGATAGTGTCCATCTCTCAGAATCTATACCATCCTAACCTTGATATGTCAAATTGAAATGGATAAGATTGCACAGGAATACTCTTCACTTCATGTCTTCCTGTAGAACTGTCATGGAGAAAGCAAATGTTTATCTGTAAGAGGACATGGTATGCTAAACTTTATCTGACCTCAAAAGGAGATTAGGAATGATTTAGTGTGTTCATCACCTCATTATTTTACTATGAAGAGACCTTGGTGAAAGCTAGTGTCTATCTCTCAACACTCATGTTGTCTTATGATCTTTTCTACAAAAAAGGATAGTTATGTCTAGCATGTACTAGTCTTCAAGAACTTCATAGAAAAGAACTTTCTTTCATTATCCCTGTTGCCCTTACTTTATCTGCCCTACAGAGCAGGTTAGAAGTTCAATACTTTACACTTTAATCTGTCCTACAAAGGAGTATTAAAGAAACTAGTTTCTGTCTCTCAAAATACTTGTCATACTAAGTTGTTCTTTTCATCAGAGGAGGTTGGAAATAAACTAGTTTACACTCCACCTCAGTGTGTCAATAGAGAAGGCTGTGATGAAGATTGTACCTGTCTATTATAATCAATGTCATTCTTACCACATCTGCTCTATGGGAAAGTTGAAGAGGGAAGTAAAGGGCACTAAACCTCATTCCATTTCACTGAGGAGACATGGATGCAGCTAGTGTCTACCATTCAGAATCCATGTTCTCTTAACCTTGATCTTTCCTATGGATATGGAAAAGATTTACTTAGTGTGATCTATTGCACAGTACATATTTGGAAGATGAGTCTGAGAGAGCTACTCTCTGTCTCTTGGAAACCATGTCATCCTATTTTTGATCTGTCCTACAGAAAAGGAAAGAAGTATCTTAATATGCTCTATGGCTCTGTTTATCCTATACTAAAAAGCTGAAGGGAGCTAGTGTTTGTATCTTAGAATTAATGATGAACTAAGCTTGATCTGTCCTACAAAGGAGGTTAAAATAGAATTAGTTGCCTTCAAACAAAATCTGTCCTACAGAAGAAGCACAGAGAGAACTACTGTCATTCTCTCAAAAGCCATGTCATATAACCCTTGATCTGTCCAATGGAGGAGATTAGGGGTTAATTTATGAGTTCTCCATTTCTGCCAGTCACACAGAGTGATGAATCTTAGAGGGGATTAGTTTATGTACCACAGAATCCTAGATTGTCCTAACCTTAATCTGCCTCATGGATAAGGTTAGGAATGAATTAGTAAGAACTATATTACAATGAGTCTTAATAGTCTTGGGAGATCTAGTGTCT
>NW_024544244.1:0-83309 GCF_018167655.1 Microtus oregoni
ATAAAAACCATAAATAAATATATAAATAAAATAAAATAAATTATCAAATAGTCTAGATTGGTAACAGTATGTGACATAAAATTAGGATGTTCTAGTATATAATTCATAGTATCAATTATATTCATGAAAATTGCTAAAACACTCCCGTATTATTCCATTGTTTTATCAAGTAAATGATAAACATTTTAGTAAAGGTTTCCTTTGTTTGTGTTCTTCTAATACTGCCAGTATTTTATATTTCATTTTGATTACTTTTGTTAAGACAGGCTCTAGTGGAGCCCAAACAGGCCTTGAATGTCTCATCTTTCTGTTTTTGTCTTCCATGGTCTGGGGTTACAAGTTTATGGCACAGACACCTGACTTTTCAAAATTTCTGAAATGGTTTTTCTACAATAGAAATAGAAATTTTGGTGTCTATCAAGAAGTAACCAACTATTAAGATAAAATACTGATCATACTGCATATGAAAACTTTATCTTTCCAATTGAATATAAAAATTATTTTGAAATTTTTTAATTTTATTTTGCATAATGTATTTAAGAAAACATTTTCTATAATTTCGTAAAAAATACTATATTTACATCATTTTCTACCCTACCCACTCTGCACTGCAACTCCTACCATGTCACCCTAATTCCTCTCAAATTCATGAAGAGAGTTCATGTGTGTATGTGTGTATGAAAGATTTTTTAAACACATATATGAGAGTTGCAATCCAAGGTGGTCATCTATAAGTCTATAGGTTTATTTTAGCATATACTTAGAAAAGAAAGCAGAAACAAAGAGCCCAATAGGGCTACAGGAATTTCAAATGTTACTAAGTAGAGACCTGAGTTCCTAAAGTAAGGGTAGTTTGTAAAATAGAAACATACATGGACCACAATAAGACAGGGAACCAGAAATAAGAAAGAAAAAAAAATATCAAGGTCTTAGTCAAGACAAATAGGATTTAGGCTGCATCTCTCTCTTTTAGAAAGATAAATGTGTACTTTTTTATATTTTTGAGATTTATTTATTTATTGTGTGCATTGATATTTTATTAGAATAGATGTATGAGCATCACATCTGTATCCACTGTTCTGGAGGAACTGGCCAGAACTGGGCATTGGATCCTCTGGTACTGAAGTTACAGAAAGCTGTAAGCCACATTGTGAATGCTGGGAATCAAATTTGCATCCTCTGGAAGATCAGCCTATAATTTTAATCACTGAACTATCTCTCCTGCCTATATAATTGTAAGTTTTGTGTTGTTACATGAAGAAAATGATGCTATGTTAAGTGGCTTAAGACAGCACTTTGTTTTAGGGTTCCCAAGATGCGTACTCGGAGAATCACACAGAGAAGGCACAGGCTATTCCTAGTGATCTAACCTTTGCTTACATCTACTTTCAAATGTTTTGATTTCTGCTAGTGCTGAGGACAGTCATCCAAATTATGCATTGCTCTTTTTGTTCCTTTTTTTTTTAACATAGAATCTTACTATGTAGCTCAGGCTGTCCTCAAACTCACCATCCTCATGCTCACAGCCTCTGGAGTGCAAGAATTATAGGTGTGTAGCACCATGCGTCTATAGGTTTGACCTCTTGATGGAGGTGTTGTTAGTGCATTCTGTGGGTAACTCTTGCCCATGGTAGTTATTGCAAGTAATTTTCTCCTACTATCATTTTCTCCATGGGTATTAAACAATCCACATCTTTAAGGAAGGAAAAATGCCAGTGAGTTTAACTGTTAGGGCAGAATAAGGAAGGCCTTGGCTTAGGTAAGCTGAGAAGAGGAGCTTACAGTGTCAGAAAGGAAGACAGATATATATTGGAAGAATACAGCTGATGGGAGACAGAAATGAAAGCCCAGACTAATCATTTCTTTATATGCCTTTTGTAAGTATAAACTCCATATCAAGTAGGAATTCCAGAAAACAACTAAATAGAGCATCTTAAATTTGTTTCCTGTAAAAATTATCCCTATTATAATTGTGTACTCTCAACAATGACTAAACAATGTTTTAAGAAAAAGACATAATGATTTTTTTAAATGTGTTTTTAAAAGATTTTTTTTGTGTGAAAATTAACTATGACTGCCCTTAGAAATGATGAGAGGACTAAGATGAGTTCAGCTTAACTTGTGGTGGTCTGTTGTTCAGCAAGGGCAGCAGCAACTGAAATTTTGTGATTAACAAAATTATCAAATTCCACTGCAGTTCCAACATTGATCAAAGTCTACAATTTAGCTACATTCTCAAATACATCCTGTGCAAATGAAGTGGAAGAAATTCTGACTGAAGAAATGTTTTTGCATTCATTATAAAACTATCACGGGTCATATAATGTTCTTGTTACTTAATTTTTACGTTGGAAAAAAATCTCCATGATACATTGATTTCATATGTAAGAATAAGTAAAGTATTTGATATTTTGTCTTGCTGATAGACAATTTTGCTTTCTTTTAATATGTACTGTTCAAAAGAATAGATATCTGGGGTATTGATAGGTATTATCTCAAAGTTAGATGGTCACATATTTTCCCTTTTTATATCTCATTTTTTCCAGTCAAAAATTTCCACTTTCTCCCATTCTTCCATTCCCCTACTGCTCCTCCCCCTCAACCTCCTCCCTCCCCATCCAGTCTTAAGAGAGGGCAGGGTACCCTGCCCTATGGGAAGTCCAAGGCCCTTCCCCCTCCATCAAGGCTTAGGGAGGTGTGCATCCAAAGAGAATAGGGTCCCAAAAAGCTAGTACCTGCAGTAGAAATATGTCCCAGTGCCATTATTAATGCTTCTCTGTCAGCCCCCATTGTCAGCCACATTCAGAGAGTTCGATTTGATCATATGCTTGTTTATTCCCAGTCCACTGGATTTGGTGAACTCCCATTAGTTCAGGCACACCATCTCAGTGGGTGGACCAACCCCTCGCTGTCCTGACTTCCTTGCTCATCTTCTCCCTCCTTCTGTTCTTTAACTGGACCTTGGGAGCTCAGTCTGTTGCTCTGATGTGAGTCTCTATCTCTGTCTCCATCCATTGCCGGACAAAGGTTCTATGGTGATATTCGAAATATTCATCAGTGTGACTGGGAGACAAGGCCAGTTCAGGCACCCTCTCCTCTGCTGTCCAACGACCTAGCAGGGGACATCCCCATGGACACCTGGTATCCCCTCTAGAGTAAAGTCTCTTGCCAACCCTAAAATGGTTTCCTTAATGAAGATATCTTTTTCCCTGCTCCCATATCTGCCCTTCCTCCATCTCAACCCTCCCATTCCTCCAAGCTCTCCCCAATCCTTCCCTTCTCCCCTCTCTCCCCCATTTTCCCCTTTCCCCCACCCCCATCCCAACCCCTATGCTCCCAACTATTACCCAGCGATCTTGTACTGAACTGAACAGAGAATTCTCAACAGAAGAAGTTCAAATGGCCAAAAGATACTTAAGGTCATGCTCAACCTCCTTAGCAATCAGGGAAATGCAAATCAAGACAACTTTGAGATACCATCTTATACCTGTTAGAATGGCTAAAATCAAAAACACCAATGATCACCTATGCTGGAGAGGATGTGGAGTAAGGGGACACTCATCCATTGCTGGTGGGGAATGCAAACTTGTGCAAACACTTTGGAAATCAGTGTGGCTGTCTCTTTGAAAATTGAGAGTAAACCTACCTCAGGATCCAGCAATGCCACTCTTGGGAATATACCCAAAAGATGCCCAATCATACTACAAAAGCATTTGTTCAACTATGTTCATAGCAGCATTATTTGAAATAGCCAGAACCTTGGAAACAACCTAGATGCCCCTCAATGGAAGAATGGATAAAGTTTGGAACATATACACATTAGAGTACTACTCAGCAGTAAAAAAGAATGATGTCTTAAATTTTGCATGCAAATGGATGGAAATAGAAAACACTATCCTGAGTGAGATAACCCAGACCCAAAAAGATGAATATCATATGTACTCACTCATTAGTGGACTCTAGCCATAAACAAAGGACATTGAGCCTATAGTTCACAAGCCAAGAGAAACCAAATAATAAGGTGAACTCAAAGAAAACATATATAGATTTTCCTGGAAATTGGAAGCAGACATGGTCACACCTTTTCAAAAGAGTGGTTACTGTTTTTCTCTATTAGTAAAATGATAGACTTTACTAAATTTTATCAAAAAAATCCTTAAATAGTAGAATATTTAGTATTTTTCTGTGAATATTGAAAATGCTTATAAGCAAAAATTTATATTTTTATATAATATTTTCCTTTTGTAATACATACTTGGGACCTTAAAAGCAATGATAGTTGCTGAGGGAAAGGCATCCCCAGTCCTTCATACTCCCTGAGGGTTGCTAGGCAATTAGAAGCTACCGAGGTTGGGGAGACATTTTCTTCTTTTGTGTAGCCACTGGTTAGTTGCTGATGCTCTCTAAAGAATCATTCTCTCATGCTCATATAAGAAACCCTACTTAAACTCTTTAGGTGACCTAAAACAAAACAGATATGAATATAGAAGGGAAGCTATTTGAGAAGAGGAAGGGGGTAATTAGGAGTGAGGGTGACAAAGAAGGTTAAAAGAAGGTGAATCTGATGAAATATGTGTGTAAAGATATCAAAATGAAGACCATTAAGTAAAATTAGCATATGTTAATAGAAATCTAGGAAAAGAAAAGAATGATGTTTCCCTAGCCCATGAAAATGGTGCAAGTCATCGTATCTTAGGGAAGGCAGATCTGTATCCAGAGGTTTTTTCAGTTGGCAATTTGCCTTATCCTCATATTTCTTGTTTCTGTTGTGGCATGGTGTGATGTGGATGTGAATGTGGTGTGTGTGTGTGTGTGTGTGTGTGTGTGTGTGTGTGTGTGTGCGTGTGTGCGCGTGTGCATACAGCTACATGGGTCCATGCATACAGAGGTCAACGTTGAGATTTTCTTCCTCTATTACTTTCCATCTTGAGTTTTGAGACAGGGTCTCTTGCTGAACAAAGAGCTCTAGTTTTAGCTAGGTTTAATGGTCAATTAGCCCGAGGGGTCATCCTGTATGTAGTACCTCATCCCAGTAACTCACACACCACACACCCTGTTGACATACTTGAACAACTTCCAGCTTTTTATGTGGCTGCCTGGACCTCAAATCTTCCTCCTTGTCATCATGTGTTACCTTAAACATTTGTGTACTTATTTTTCAATTTTAGGTTTCAAATCTGTTGTGGAGTTTGAGAATTAAGATTATAACTGCATCAAGCACCACAATAATATTAACTTTCTCTGTATCTGCACTTTATGTAGGGTACTTAAATTCCACAAATTTGTGAAATTATATATGTGATCCAATTATTAGGATGCTAAAATGAGAGTTTGTTAAGTTATAAGACTTTTCCAAGATAAGGGAAGACTCAAACATCAAACTTACAGAATGGCTTCATTCCATAAATTTAAAATATGATTGGGATGCAAATCAGCAGGATTATTCTTGCATCTTACACCCTACAGAGGCTCAGCTAAAAGTCAGGGCTCCCACAGCTGATATATTACCTCACTAAAGCTCTTCTTGCATTTTCAAGTTTGCATTACAACTCTTTTCCAACCTACATACCTAAAAATTTTTAAAGCAATCACTTTTAAAAGTGTAGAATCAAACTTGTTTTCCACTTATAAACTACCATATATCTAACTCTAAGTATTTCACATAGCATCCATAAATTCAATAAATGACTCTATTATTTTGAAGTACTAAATTTCAATTGTCTGTCAAAATCTCTAAAGCAATACCAAGAAAAATCACATGAAATGCTGTTATTTTATAAAATATATATAAGTATCCTTAATACAAAAGTCCATTAGTTTTCTATAACTGAAAACTGGAAAATCCACAAAGACAAAATCAACTAAGGCAATTTCTAAACCATTGTTTGTGCGGAGTATCACAGAATCAGTCTGGAGTTCCCTGTGGACTGCTTTGTATAATATTGTTTTAAACACAGAATATATAATACACATGGTTAGCAAAAAAAAACAACCAGAAAAAATACAATCACTAAAACACATGATAATTTTCAATATGCTATGTGACTTTTGATATATTAATAAACAATACACAGAAGACAACCTAATGACCATAGTTACTTCCAAAAGATGAGTGTAATGAGTACATTGGGACATTTGAAAATGTCATGTGATATATAATATCCATGGGTATTCTTTGTGTGAAGATTTCAGATTTTACGAATAATTTCTAAATGCAAAGTGTAATTAAAAAAGAAGGGGGGAATTTGTCAGTGATTAAAAAGAATACAGATGTGCTTCGTTTCTTATCTGAGTTCAGGAGTTCTCTACTTTCAGTTCTTCATTCCTTGACCACCAGGACTCTTAGACTGACAATCTTCTTACAAACCTTTAGATTAAATTCCTTCTTTTAATTTGATAACAGCTGAAGAACCTACCATAATTTCTTTTCTATCTCTGCCTCAGGAAAGTGTAAGGTAAATGTTCGCTAATTTTTTGGTAGTGTTTTCTTAAGTTCTCCAGTTTTATTATTGTTGCATTTTTCATAGTTATATGTATATCCTAGATGAAGAGTTTGAGAGGATGAGTGTAGACAGTACCTTTAGGAATAGACTAGTATTATTAACTTTATTTTATATGAAGAATTAATACTTATGCATATTTCTTTATCTACTAGTATATGCCATACAGTCAGTGACAGACCTGAGCCTAGAATTGAGTTTCTCAAAACAAAGTTCATTGTATACCAGTATAATCATATAGAGAAACTATCAATTTGTTTTAATAGATTCATGCATGTTACTCTAATATACACTAAAATCTGAGGAGAGGAAGAACTGCATTGAGAATGCCTAGTTTTCAGGTTGATACTTCAACATGATGTGTTGCCTACCACTCATGTGCATGCATATACACATGAAGAAATTCATATCTGTCTATCTATCTCCATCTATCTATCTGTGTATCTATCTATCCGAATCTGTAAATGATCATTTATCTAGCAGATACATATCAATTAGGAGGAACAGGCTTGACAAAAAATCCCAATAATATTTTATATCAAGAAATGCATGCACGTGCACATGCACATATACACACAAAATCAACACACATGTAGAGGTCAGACTTTATAGAATGCAGGATAGTGAATAGAATAGAATACATGTCATGGGTCTTCTGGATCTAGATAAGTAGCTTCTACCTGCAACAATTATGCAGGACATACAAAACAACATAATGAACAGTTGGAAACCTCTGCGGTGAGAATGGACATTTAATGAACAATTGAGTGAAGGGGGAGAATATTCCTTAAGAAACATTATAATATATATTTTTACAGTTTCATACATGTGTGTAGTGTATTTTGACCATTTATCTCCCCATTCCTCTGTTTTATCCCCTTCTCACTACTTCAGAAATCCCTTTACTTCCCAACAAGTTGTCCCGCTACTCATGGCTCTTCTGTATTATTTCGAAATAACTCAGTTTTATTTGGGTTGCTTGTAAAACATAGATTTGGGATCATTACCGGAATATGTACAACTTATCAGTGGCTACTGCGCTAAAGAAAGTATCTACCCTTTCCTGTGTAGTCACTAGTTGCCAATAGCTTTTCAGCTATGCATGGTACCTCATGAACTGTTCTTCTGTCCAGACTGGAATGTAGGTAGGGTTAACCCTGGTCCTCCACAGGTAACCATGACTGCTATGATATTGTGAGTTCAACAGTTAAAGCAAGTTCATAAGAAAGCTCTCCAAAAATCTCTCCAGATCCTCTGGCTCTTGCATTCTTTTGCCTCCTCTTTCATGATAATCCTTTAACCTTAGAGCCAGAGAAGGATATAAATGTCCCATTTAGGAATAACCACTCAACAGAAACATTTTCTGAGCATCTTGATGAGTTGTGATTTTCTGCACTAACTGAAGCACACTACAAACCAAAGCTTCTTTAACCAATGTTAGAAGTCACACTAATCTATTGGTCTAAATGCACGTAGTAGGGAATTGGACAAGAGAACCACTTTACAAAATAGTAAGAGTAGCCACCTGGCTCACCAGTCAGAGCCTATGGCATCTTCAGTCATGAGTTTTTGACCAGGTTTACAATACCAGGCATCAATTTCCTCCTGTTGAGCTTGCAGTCTAAGAAAAAAGTGGTTGATTGCCCCCTCCCTCCTAATAATCATGCTGCTATTTCCCCAATAGGCACACCTTGCCTTAGAGAGTTGGTGTTGTAGCATAAAATTCTAGCACTGGGTTAGTGCACTGATGACTTTTCAACACCAGCATTCTGCATTACACTTTTCAATGATATTAAAGCTACCTAGCAGGAAGAAAGGTTCTAGTACAGTGTCCACTTGATTTCTCTATGTTCTACAATCAAAATGTCTTCAGCAACAGCGGCTCACTAAGTTGTGTTAGGCAACTGAGAGATGTTCTGTGCATGAAACTGACTACAGCTTCTGTGAGCAGCATAATTCCCCAATACAGGGTAGAGAGAGCCAAATGAAACTGACTGTGAAATCATAGCTACAGTTAAAGTATGTTAAAGCTTAAGATTAATGAAAAACATCACTCCATTGGAATCCTCAGTTACTTCTTTCACCCTACCTCCTTTCTTGAGGCAATGACAAGAGCTCTATATGAATTCTAAGTCTGATCCTATTCCTCTTCTACTGAATATTCACCAAAGTCACTTATTGCTTTCATCACAGCATCTCTCGCGGTTTCTTCTTGTTTCTTTTTGCTTAATAACTTCATTAGCAATACTGTCCTTAATCTCCTTTAGAATGAAACAAACTAGTAAAATTGAGTAGACACAATGTCATGCCCTTAACCAAGAAATTATTTGCATTTGATACCTGCTGGGAAAGGTAAACCAATTTATTTCAGTGTGTCATTGGGTATATTAACCATACTGCAGGGCACGCCTCATGCCTAGGAGTAGTTGGTAAACGTAAAACATATTTTTTGTGTATGCTTTTTGTTTTGTTTGGGTATTGCTTGTCACGTTGATTTTCTTTCATCTTTTGGTTTGTCTGTTTTGATTTTTTTTGTTGTTTTTATTGTTTTGGGAAAGGCAGAGAGAAAAAAAAAACATGACGCTATGTGGGTAGGGAGATCTAGAACTCCTGGAAAGTGTTGGGGTAAGAGAAAGAACAGGATAAAAATATATTCTATGAAAAAAATAATACAACATAATAAAGAATTAGTCATACTATGACTGTATCATTTGTGGTCTTTTCAACTCTTCAAATTATGAGATAGTTAATATGTTATTATACTCAATATACTATTGATCCAGTAATATAGAGCTCTGATATTTCATGTAGATTCCAAATTCTTAGAAACATGATACATGAGTCTTTTTTCTTTCTATTTTTATGGAAAAAACCTTGGCAGGCAGGGGTGCTGCATGCCTTTAATCCCAGCACTTGGGAGGCAGAGGCAGGTGGATCTCTCTGAGTTTGAGACCAGCGTGGTCTACAAGAGCTAGTTCCAGGATAGCCTCCAAAGCTACAGAGAAATCCTGTCTTGAAAAACCAAAAAAAAAAAACTTATATTTGAATAATAAGTACATGTACAGCTTTCAAGAATGGGGAGAAAGTATTAATTAGCACATCAAAATCATAATCAAGTTCACAATTGTGTAAGAGAGCTCCATGAAACCACTGAACTTGACCACTCTATGGGTATAAAAAGTTTTTTCGAGGTTGTTGAAACAAATTGCCAGGAAGTCTGACAAGAGTGGGTAGCAATAGGCCAATTAGAAGAGGAAATAGGCTTTATGGGGTTTTTGAAGGCTTTAGGAAAGATTCTTTCCTCTTGGAAGGTTTTTCTATATCTTGGGTAAAACAGGGTCATTGGGCTTTGCCCTCTGGAAAGGAGTCTGTACTTGTTATGGTCAGGCACCTGTGGCAGTTGGCCATTTAGGGAGAAAAACGAAACTAAAATTATCTGATAAGAAGGTTTATGCGGACTGCTCCGGGTTAATTTTTTGTTTCCTCATCTCAGGCTAACCATTGTCATCTGCACAGCATTCTAGAGGCCTGCTTGTGACCTCACATTCCAGCCTATTGTTGACAAAAGGGCCAAGAACTATCTTCCCATCACTACTTCTGGCTGAGCAGGATTGGTGTCGGAGGGGTAGTGGGAAATATAGGAAATGAGTCAAAGGTGGGGAGTCAGGCAGTGAGTAGACAGTAGGAAGCCTGAAGAAACTCTTTAAGAATCACCGACCCTTGGGTCATTTCAGTAATTGTTCCCTGAAACAAATTCTAAAGGGTCAGGAAACAGTTATTGTTATGACACAGGGTTAGGGTTAAGGTGGGCCTAGGTGGGGTAAGAGTCATCAGTGCCCAAAAGAGGATCATAGCAAGAATCTTACATTGGAGTCAGCCTTTGAAGACGATAGTTTACAAGCCAATTCATGTAAGATGTTTTAATCTTCTTTTCCATTTGACCAACTAACAATGTAATACCAATTCTGTTCACTGAGGGCAAGACAGGAGCCTTCCTTTTCAGTGATCAGAAAGTTGAGAGTTTTATAAGGCCACTGAGGCTAGGAAGGTGAACTGACTTTGTAGGTCTGAGGTTGGCTTCTAGATGGAGTGGATTATCTGTTAGGATAGATGGAGACTATAGCCCAGGATCCTGGACACAGGACTCTAGTCAATACTGAAGCTTTTGAACTTATTCCAGTTGTGACTGGGAGGGTAATGGCTCATTTCTCTTTCAATGTTGAGGATGAGTTGAACACGTAATGAAGTGGGGATGCATGAGTCATAGATTAAGGTGTCTGCATATTGAGACTAGACCAATACCAGAAGAAGATTCCTTATGGAGCTAGTTAGGATTTGGAGATTAAGGTGTTAACATACTGCCAAGACTAGAAGGAGAGTGGGGTGGATGATGGTTATTGAAAAGGCAATCAGCTGGTGTTTCTGGAGGATAGGAAGGTACCAGCAGAGAGGAGAGGAGGAAATGGTCTCAGGGCTATGGAATGTGAAGTTTAGAGTTACTTTTGTGAAAGGGATGGCCACCAGGAGATGCATGGGGTTGCATTGAGGGACTCATCAGTATCTCTGTAAGCACAGTACATTCTCAGGAAGTCATTTCGAATGGCCATCCATGAGGTGGCAGCAGAAGATAGGTCCTGATGTTGGAGATTTCAAAGCTTCAGCTGGATGATGGTTGTTGTATGGTCTCTGCTATGGCATCAGCAGGAGTGGGCAGATCCCCTTTGAGAGATTTAAAATTTTTAACTTTTTGTCTGGTGAAAGGCCCAAATCTTTCTAAATCAATATAGGTAAACCCTTCAACCCCTAGGCCTATTTGTCATCCTAGGGTTCTTGGATAGTGAAGATCACTGTGCCCCTTTCAGGGTCAAGTTTGAGTGAGAGTTATTGGGGTTTCTAACCCACAGCTTGAAGAGAAAAAAACCATATCTACAGCCCCAGAATGAGTAATTTTCCCATGAGGTCTCAGCCTTATGGTTTGGTTGTTTGGTTCCGAGGAAATCAAATACATTTAGAGCCAGCAAGGAGGGAAGAGGACAGAGTGAAACCACTATTGACTGAACAAGCTGCATAGAGGTCAAAAGAAATGTGAATGTCTGAAGCATATCCTGCTTCAGGACAGAAGGTAAACTAAAGGAGCTTTGGGAGGGGAGGGCTATGCAGCAAACATTTGAAAATTCCAAGCATGTTGTGCAGTCCTCTTGGTTGGGAGTGTGGAAAGAAGACTAAGCCCCTTAGAAGGAAAGATTCCAAATGCTGAGATGGGTGTTATATGGGAGACCCTAGGCTTCAGCTTTCCTGTCAAGTGGCAAAGAGTACTTATGAGGTCATGTGTTCAGACACCACTTAAGCTACAGAAGATGCATCCTGGCCATCAATCCCTGAAATCCGGCTACAGCAGGTATGGTGAGGAGGACCATATCCAAGTACGGGCCGACAGCCAGCAGGTGAGAAGCCTTCAGAAAAACTCAGGCACTGGGTAAAATGATTTTCTTGCTAGGATCAGTGGAGGATTGAGGCAGGGCATGTTCAGTATGGTCCTGGAGAAGTTTTCTGTGCTTTGTGGGAGCCTAGCCTGTTTGGATGCTCACCTTCCTGGACCTGGATGGAGTGGGGGAGGACCTGGACTTCCCACAGGGCAGGGAATTTGGACTGCTCTGGACTGCTCTTCAGACTCCAGAGGGAGGGGGAGGGGCAGAGGAGTGGGAGAGGAGTGAGGGGACAAGGGAGGAGTGAGGAGTGGGGGGAGGGGGGAGGAGTGGGGGAGGGGGAGAGGAGTGAGGGGGGAAATGGGAGGCGGGGAGGAGGCAGGAATTTTTTCAATAAAAAAATAAATTAAAAAAAAGAGTGAAAGAAGGTAATTAGTTACGAAGTGGAGCTCAATGCAGAGGTAAATTTTTCAAGAGCAAAATGACAGTTTTATATTAGCTCAAATGGGTCGAGGAAGGGAGGAACTCAGAGCATGCCTCAAATATGAGTTGGGGCTAGAGTTAGGAGTTGAGTTCAAGAAAGGTGAAGTTGAGAAGGTCACTTTGAAAAGTGAGTCTTAATGAGTCTATTAGCCATTTATACATTTCCTGAGAACTGGGGTAGGTGGGAATGTAGAAAGGCCACTGTAATGCTAAGGCCCTTTGAACAAACTGGGTGATTTTAGCGATTAATACCAGGCTAGTTTCTGGTTGTATGGATCTAGAAAGTTCAATTCTGAGCAAAGCATTATTCATGAGGTGGGAACAGACCATTTCTGCTGTTTCCGCCATAGCAGGGAAATTTTCTCCATATCCTGAGAAGGTGTCTGTTATAGTAAGAAGAGATTTATGTGTTTTGTTAAGTGGCATATGTGTGAAATCTATCTGCCAGTCCTGTGCTGGAAGATTACCCTGAAATTAGTGTGGGGTAAAGAAAGAAGGGTTGGGGCAGTCGTTGCAGATAGTCTAAAGAAGGGGGAAAAGGCTGGGTTAGAGGAAAAGAGACTGTAGAAACCAGTAGAAAAGTGGAGACCCACATGAAAGGCCTGGTGAAAAGCCACTAGGAAGGGGTTTCCCTTAAGCATCAGAGAGACAATAACTGTCCTGTAGAATTTTGAACCATTTGCTCATACGGTGGAAAAATTTGTCAAGATCAATGAGAGTTTGGAAGTCCAGTGTGCCATTTTCAGGCAATCAAGACTGATTGCCAAGTTTGTATTGATGTCAAGTTGTATTATTAGCAAAGAATATGACAGCAAAGTATAAATGGTATCTCTGGGCCTGAGAGAGGAAAAAGACAAACTTAACCTAGTAGACTGAGAGGAGTGAGTGAAGCAAGTGGGGACTTGATCGGGGGAGGGGGAGGGAAATGGGAAGCGGTTGTGGGGACGAGGCAGAAATCCTTAATAAATAAATAAATTAAAAAAAAAAAGAAAGTGGCTGAAGGTATAGACTCAAAATCTGAACTCAAATATGGTGGATTCCAGAAGCCTGAAGACACAAATAATCCAATCCTAGGAGGGCCAAGTAAGCAACTTGGTTCTGTTAGGAGAAATTATAACTGTAATATGAGTAGGGAGACCATCCTTTACCTTTTATGATTGCAGATAAATTTAATGAAGCTTAGTTTTTAAGGAAAGAAAGCTCGAAATAGCACAGCTAAGATAGGGAACATCAAGATTTATTTTCAATACTTAAGAGTTTCAAAACATAATGAAAAAAGAGTGTCGAAGTATTTGTAAAGCAGAAGAAAAATTAGAACAATATACTAAGAGTAAAATTATGAGAAAATATGAGAGAATTGAGGATGGTTATTCAATCTAGGAATGGAATCCCCACTTGTAAGGGATCAAGGGTGTTGAAAGCCTATAAAACTGTATACTAAGAACACAAACATAGTCAGCGACAGTTGAAATTCACTACTGGTTAGGCCCAACTACATTTTTCCTTTTGTATTCCTTCATGTTTACTTGCTTCTTGTTCAACACTTTCATGCTAAAGATGAATCTCAGGATACCATGAATGCCCTGTGTTATATCACAGTGTCCCAACAGACAGTGTTTTACATGTGGTTTTGTATATGATCATGAAAATCTTATTTCAGAGATTCCTGGTGACATTGACAAACTTTGATTATTATTGCAATTCATGCTTGTAAAATTATAATTATGTTTTTACATCACATTGTGGTGGTTTTCGTTTTGATTATTTTTGTTATGTGCTACCTATTATATGTCAATTGAATTATAGCCATTTTCAACTTTTGAACTATTATAGATATTCAATCAATCAGCACCTGATAGTGGATAAACATGCAAGAGGGTTGCAATATTATTGCATTATGTCCTTTTCTCACTTACTATGCCCAGGTGGTTTAATTAAAAAAAAATAAGATCAATGTTTGTTCAAATTGTTTTTACTCACTAAAGAACACATTAAGAAAGACAAAGAGCTTTTTAATGATCATTTCTAAGTGCCTCTAAAGAGCTGTTAAATTGGATTATGAGGAGTGTTTTGGTAGTGACTGAAGTGTTATAAGAAGACAATACCTGCTTTGTGAAGTAAGGTAGATAAAAAATATTCAATGTTCCATGTTACTTTTCCTACACATGCTTTAATGAACCAGTGTGTATTTCTCTATTTCTTCATGAGATTGCCCACATAGTGGGCTCTTTGTCTTTCTTAAGGTGAATAATCTTGGCTTGTCTTCAGTTTGTGGAATGTGTTCACCTTGGCAAAACTGATTTGAGAAGAAAGACAATTCATAAAAAGCTTTTCATACTAAGGTTTAAAAACATTGATATTTATAACTTTTCTCGTTTCATATTAAGTCATAAATACCAAGATTATTCACTGTTTCACTGTTGTGAAACTTGAAGCTTTCCATAGAATTGTGCTCTCTCTCTCTCTCCCCTCTCTCTCCCCCCCCTTCTCTCTGCAGTTTCAAAGGGTTTCTTTTTTTCTATTAGTTACCTGATGCTGGTTTTGACAGAAGTGATGAGCAAGGGATAGCTATTCATGAAGCTACAGCCAGTATAGATTAGTAGTTGACTGTATGCTTTGAAGGTAAAAAGCCCTGAGTTCAATTTTCAGCACCCTAATTCCACCAAAGGCACTGCCATAAAGTAAAATAATGGGAATTAAAGATAAATATAAGTAAAACTAGAGAAGAGAAGCAAAGAAAGAACAAATACACAGGGATTTCAATTTGATGATTATGAAGCTAGAGATGTGGCTCTGTAAATATACTAGCTGCTTTTTCCTAGAATCCAGGTTTGGTTCACAGCATCCACATGGTGTCTCACAGCCATCTACAGCTCTAGTTTTAGGGGAGCTAACACCTTCTGGTCTCCACAGGTATCAGGCAGAAATGTGGCATACAAACATACATGCAGGTAAAACAGTCACACACATAAATGCTAAAATAATACAATTTAAAAGGAATATAGGTATCTTCAATTAAAACTTATGCTTATGTACAAGTAGAGAATTCATTCAAATATATTTCCTGTATTGACACTAGTTCAACAGAGAGATTAAGTTGCTTATTTTCATATAATTTTTCATTTACATTATTAGTTATAAAATCAGAATAAATCAATTATAAAATGAAGCAAAATTAATGGTTTTCATTTTTGTTTTTAAATCTCCATCTCTAATTCACAAACTCTAATAAAAGATTGCTAATATAGTTCAAGAAACATTGAATATAAGGGTAGAATTGAACATCATTTAGCAAGAAGAATGAGCAGCAACTTTAAAAATATTGCTATTTAATAGAATCTCTACCTTTCAACCAAGTTATCATTCATTCATTATTATAAGTGATCTACCATTGAACTATCTAACCAGACATTTTCCTTTTTAATTACTTTTGTTCATACAATACTTTGATCGTATTCTTTCTCCTGTCCCACTCCAATATTCTTCCCACTAACTTTAAGCTCTCCCTGTCTCTCCCTCTTCCGCCCCCCCTGGAAGAAACACCAATCCAAAGGAGGGGTGGGTAAACCCAAATAAAAACAAACAGGCAGACACAAACAAAAGAAGGAAGGAAACTAATAAGAGAAAAAGTCTTACCAAAACAGAACAAAACAAAACAAAGGTGCTTACAAAAAAACACCAACAACAAAAACACGGAACATTTTGTGTTGGTCCACTACCACTAGGCATGGGGCCAGCCGTTGACTGTGGTTGACAGACAGTGATATTCTATTGAAGGAAGTTGATTTTTCCTTTGCCAGCAGATATCGGATCATGATAGCTTCTTGGTTAGGAGCTGGACTATATGATTTTTCTATTTTTGAAATGAAAATTACCAATTACATTTTAATAATCAACTTGCAGAAAAGTTCATGTTATTCTCTTAGTATTATTATGCTTCCCTTAAACATGTTAGCTACAACCGAGCAGTGGTGGTGCACACCTTTAATCCCAGACCTTGAGAAGCAGAGGCAGGCAGATCTTCATGAGTTCAAGGCCAGCCTGGTTTACAAAGTGAATTCCAGGACAGAGAAGCCATATTTTGAGAAACAAACAAACAAACAAAAGTTAAATCCATCCTTTGGGGTGCCATTCAGAAAAGCATTTGTTTTTGTTTTGTTTTTAGAAAAACTAAGTGAAGGTGACAGTTTTAGCTCACTGAGAATTATTTTGACTCACTATTTTTAAATAACAAGCCACTGGAAGAATGAAGCATAGGAGATAAGCTAGATTTCAAGCTGACAATGCAATGAAACTTTACCACATAGGAACAAAATGAGAGAGGTCCATTGAATATTTTTATTTCCTCAACTGGACTTTCAATGAACATATTGGGTCAGAACTAAAACATTTGTGTTGCCATACGTATACAGCTACACATTAATGTATACATATAGTATATAATGACTACAGAAAGTTTAAAAGAACACATTTACTAAACATTTTTCTAGACTTTTTTTTTGAAAACTCAACACTGCTCAATTTATTTTTCTATGAAGCCAAAAACTAATAGTGAGTAATTAGGTTATCATCATAATCATTATTGAAGCAGGATGCTAGCTAGCTATAGGAGCTGTGTAAAATATATTGACTGCCTTCCTCCAGAGTAATTGCTGGACCAAGCCTCTTTGTGCCCATAATCAATTTTAGCAATAAATGTTCTCTAGCTTGAAGCACTTTGTCCCACAAAAACTCAAGAGCTCTTTGAAAAAAATGATATTTCATAAAGATTTTAATCATTGATGTCTTTGTCTTGTATATGGACAAGTATTGATTCATTGTCAGTTTTTAATCACCTCAAATCTCAGCTAACACAAACACTATTATTTCAAGTATACAGGTATGACACAGCAATTTTCTTTTCTTTGATAAAATTCCTCATGTGTTCCTAGGTTGCTCTGGGTCGACAAAGTAGATTTGCTGGTTGTAACTATGCTTTTTTTCTGGATGCCTAGTTGCCTCCTAGTGTGTAACACTCTCCTATGAGATAGCTAGGGCAACTTGTCTCTCTTTCACACCTCTCATCTTCTCCAAACCTGGCTCAGGTGTGTTTCGACAGAAAAAAAAATTCACACAGAGTACAGAAAAACTGGTCTAACCCTTTTGAGGCCAACATTTGGAAGTAGGATGCAAACCTCTCTGATGCATTTTACTTGTCAAAGCAAGTCAGGGGCTGACACAGATTCAAGAGGCAGGAAATGAGGAAGAGAAGAGCAGCGAGACCACATTGAAAAGGGCATGGGCTCATTAAAGGATGAAATATTTGGACCAATTTTGTTGTTAATAAACCATTTAGAGCAGATGTTCTTGCACAATGTAGTTCCCTTGCCAAGTAATATTTTCATATAAGAATAGCCTCTAAACAATGCCAATATCAGTCTTTCTGAAATAGTATAGTTAGTTAAAACATAATTAGTTAAAACATGTCTAATTTTATTAAAATTAAAATATGGCTTAAGTGTATCAAAATTAGAAGCCATCTTTAAAAGTCTAAAGACAATAGATGTGTGTCCATATTTCTTTGAGTGCCATAACAAATATTCTCTGATGTAGTCTCTTATACATCTGTAATGTGATCATTTTCTGCCCCTCAATAGAACCTATGCTTAAAGAACTGGCTTACTGCGATTAGGGTAATCATAAAATGAAATTTGATCCTAGCATCTGAAGGTCATTGTGCTTGTACTCTCTTCCACCTTCCACATTTTCCTGTTAATAATTTATTCAACTTTTAAGAATCAGTAGAGAAACTCCTACTTTCTGTTATTCTCCCAGAATGGAAAAAAAATCTCTCTTATTTGTACCAGCAGCACATTTATGACACCAGTCTCAAGAGGATTATAATTATAATTGCTTTAAAGTACACCTCTTTCCGAGAAGGTGACAAAATCTGTGAAAACAATAGCAATAGGTAAAGGGGAAAAAACACCTTTCATCTCTCTATTCTTCCTGATGTGTGGGACAGAATGAAGCATGTGACTCATGCTGATTAAATGTTGTGTAACTTAAATACTTCTCTCCTTTGACATGTGATGAAAACAAGTGAAGTGTTATATAATTTAACAACATTTTCTGCACAATTGAGAAAAACCAGAAGAGCAGTTTAAATAAGTGCTATTTACTTTCAAGTACCATTTTCTTCAAAATAAATCCAATAAATGGAGGATTTTTAAAATGCAACTGGCATGTTTATATGTTTATGAAATGCCTAAAGTAAATGCACAAACCCAAAACTTATTATTTTATTTGCTGCTAATTTAATCCTCATCACCTTTTAGGACTTTAATTTTATTTTTCACTTTAGTTGATGATAACAAGAGAATAGTTCTCCAAACCTTTAGACAATATTGCCTTAGTTGAGTTACTGCTCAGGAGCAGTCTTCGCCATATTTGTTAAGAATGCCAGTCATATGGATATCCCAAGGAGTTAACAGAATCTCTGATGTTAATCAATATAACAATTTACAGGTTTCGTTCTTTTTTCAAATGTTTAGTCTTTGTGAGGATGTATTTATGGGTGTCTGCTTGGAAAGTGACTAGATGAGCACGTGTGGTCGTGTATATGTGGAGGTCAGAGAACAACTTTGGGTGCCAGTCTATATCATTACTTGACACAGGGTACTTACTGTGCTCAACACTGTGAATATTCGCCTAGGTTGAACCATCTTCACAGCCCTAAACCTGAGAAAAAGATCATAATGTATATGAAAGAAGTACCACTTTGCCCACTAGCTTGCCACAGATTCAGCCCAGCATAAAGAATAACTACTTTTGTCAAATAGCATGTGACATTAAGTAACTAAAGGGAAAGAACAGAAAGAACTGATTACATGAAAACGTTGCTATCTTGAGAGAGTGGGGAGATGACTATGTGGTTAAGAGCACCTCTTGCTCTTGCGGAGGACCTGGTCTAGGTTTGGTTCTCAGGGTCTCTTCGCACTGCTCCGGCTTCTGCAGGCATGTGACATGTGCATAGAAGAAGAAGAACACTCATACCCTATGAACAAAATAGCAAAGTGAACAACAAAAACAAGTTTTAAAACTCGCATTTTGGAGATTATGTAGGTGCCCAAATTATAATTACCTATCAGTAATTCTGAATGATATTATAAACAAATCACCATAACTTAAACAACATTTAGATAGCAAGAATGGTTAAGAGATTGGTAGGTAAAGTGTCTACATTTAGAGTTTATGTAATGCTTAATTGTGGTGACTTTAGAAAAATTATTTGTATTCTCTATGCCACAAATTTATTATGTGTAAATTATAGGTGGGTTTCCTTGGTTATTGTAGAACTTAATTAAAGCAAAATATGTAAGGTACACTGATGTTTGGCTCAAAAATTAATGAATAAATCTATGTGAAAATGATTCATATGGAAAAAGCCAGTCTTCAACCATGTACTACTACTACAATATTGGAAACATCTTCTGGTTCAACTTGTTAGAAGGAAATAGAAATACAAGAGGCATAGAAGCGTTTACTTACATATTCTATACTTTGTAACCTTATGAATCACTTCCTTGATTTAGTGTCTACAAAGTGGCCTTCAGTATAGTCTAATAAAATATTATGAATTGACCAAGGTTCACTTCCTCAGTTAGCAGCAGAATAGCATGATTAGGGGAAAAACAATGTTTTGTCACACACGTTGAACACATACAATTGCCCAGGACTGTAACTAGGAAAATATATATAAATTAAAGATTAAATATAAATTTATTATTTATTGAATACATGAATGTTAAGTCATTGCTTTTACATGTGTGAATAAAGTTATACCACCGTAGATTTTATTTCATTCTAAGTACTGATAGATAATATTTCCTCAGTAATCTTATTTATTATGTCATATTTGTATATGACATGTATATATGTATATGTGTTTACATACTTCAAAACAAAATGCTTCATTTTGACAACTTCATGCTATATTTTTATGTAAAACGCTTGTTGGAATAGATCATAACTCATTTATTTGCCTATCACTATGTGTCCAAATATAAATAATTTACTATGTGATTTAGTATAAAAATTAAAGGTATCTTTCAGTATTTCAATGTATATGGAACATATAATTCTTATAAAAAAGAGTTATTAAATTCAAATATTGTAAGTCTTCTATGTTACATTTTTTAATTTCATTATGGCTATATAAAATAATATATAATACAAAATTACCAAAGTTTTGCAAATTTTAGTTTTTGAAAACATGGAGAAATGAACTAGGATTATCCATGGTAATTTACAAATGGTAAATCAGAAGTCTAAGTAAAAAATTCATTTTTTTAAACAAAGTTTGTAAGACATAGACTTTATCAGACAATGAAATATGCTGACTTTGTTAATCATGTTTTTCCTTTATTGTTTGAAACAAACCATTTATAGACAATGACTGGATTGCCTTTGATTGTTGTGTTGCTACTGCTCAAGGTTGTAATGTGAAATCTGCCTGAGTCATTTTTTATGAACTTAATACTATAGCATACACATTGGTTGCTAGTGATTATGTTTTATAAAGATACACTGCTGAATAGAATGACATTTTGCAACTGGGGTGAATGTGAAAGTATTATATTATATAACTTAGCTGTTGAGTACTTCTTAGCTCCAAGGAATAACTTGGCTTTTTCTTCATTATCTTTGCAGCCAGATTTCAGTGCTATTTCTGGTACATAAGAGTCTCTAAAAGTATTTGATGCTAAGTGATAATGAATAAATACATGTTAATTTTCATCTGTTAAATCCTAAGAACATTCCAGAACTTCGATACTCCTGTTAAAGAAGAAAATGTATTCCAGTGATACATTTTGGTTTTTGCGATGACATTCCTAGAGATATAATTGGTAAATTAAGCCTAAATAAGAACATTTGGGCTTTCAATTCCTGCCTGACATGGATGTCTGCGACAATTTTTTTGCAATGTGTGAAGTGTCAAAATAGTGATGGTTCATCCACTTTCTCATTTTTCTCTCCCGAGTAACTAGCTTGACTATACAGGCAGATTCCCTAGCCCAAGAATTTCCAGGTGCATTTATTTGGCTAATGGCAGCTCTTAAAAGAAACATGAAAGAAAGCATCTAGAATGATAAGGACACTTGAGTGATGGGAGATCCTCTCAGGCAGCCTTCTTACTTGTTTAATTGTCTACAGGCCAAAAATTGCTCTCTTCTCTGAGTCTAGGAGTAAACATAGTTCTCTATTCTAGTGGTTTCATAAGACTCTATCTTCATCTTTGCAAACATTCTTTTGATAAGCTTTTACAATATTACTCATTCTTGCAATGGCTGATTGATCCTCAAAACAAAGTTGGAACCTTACTGCCTGGTAAGAACATTTAACATGAAGGATGACACAAGAAATATAATTTGAGTTTATCAAACACTTTCTCAATCTGGGACTATATTAAACACATTACATTTATTAGTTATTTAATCTTTATGATATCAAGCTAGATAGTGCTATTGATCACTCTGAATCTAAGCTCACAAGAGGGAATTGTCAAGAAGTATGAGCATTATCATTCAAAATACAGAATAAATTCATGATAGTTAGCATCTTTTAAGCATATCTTATTTTTTTAAAATTCCATTCTACATAAAATTTTCACATCATTACCACACAATCTGGGTAATACAATATTTTGTTTTTAAAAACTGAAATAATTAGGCATGGATTAGAAGGGACACTTGCCCACATTTCATAAGAATATAGAAGATTTGGATTTCAATAAAAGCATTGTGAATGTAGAGTAAATTTTATTCATAAAATTACAACTTTTGTGCTTTGTAAAACACATTTTATCAGAGTGAAATTTTCTTTCCAAATACTCTCTCTATAATCCATAACCCTTTCAATCATTACATTCCTAAAATTAAAGCTGAAGCATGTTTAATTTGTCTTTATTGAGAGGCTTGTAAAGCATTATTAACATGTATTGTTCACAATTTGTACAGTGCTCATTCTTAAACACGCTAGTCCACAGAAGTATCATGAGGTTGTTACTGTTTCCAAGTATGATTGCTGTTCATTGAGCTATATAGCTTAAGATATATATATATATATATATATATATATATATATTCCTGTATGTATATTATGCTGCAATACAATTGTTGTTAAATTTTTTAAAACCATACTTAAGGAATTATATCACCTATGAAGAGTTCCTCTTTAAACTATAGTGGGCTGTTTCATTTTGTGCTGAGCAGTCAGTCCAGCAGCATTGCGTCCCCGGAGATCTTGAATCCTCACTTTTGCAGTCCTTTTGCTGTTTCCAGTGTCCAGACATTTGTAATCACTGAGCAGTCTCTTGACTTTTTGAGCAACAGATATATCCAAGGCTTGACCTTTTTGTAACCAGAAGGTCATGCTAAATTATCCGTGTGCTCTTTACCTCTTACTGGAACACTATATTGATCCTTCTGTATTTTCAGGTTAAAAGACTAATGTAACTCCGAATAGTTAGAGGCCCCTTAAACAGCTTCACAAATGCATTTCTGAGCTTTTCACAGTTGGGTTTTTTTTTTTATTTTAATTGTTCTCCTCTTTGTTTATACCACCTATTAATATTTTTAACATTGTAGGGGCTCCCATGTTTCTTAGTTCTTTACTTACAGTACTATAGAAGGGTTGCTATTTTATGATCACTTCATCTTGCTACTTGGGTTAGCAAAGAAGTCAATAACCTCATGGGTGAATCTGCTGAGTAATGTCAAAAGTTCACTGAGTTCATTTAATAAAGGAAGCATTAGTCATGAAAGGAACTGAAGACAGAGAGCCACAGAGTCATGTGGAACAAAAAGGATGTGATACTTTCTTTTACAAAATCATTTTCTGCACTTGAAAGGAAAGCCATTAACGATGGGATTTTAGGAAAATAGGATGCTTTTCATTACCCTAAATGTCACCTGTGAACAAAAAAAAAAGATGTTACAGATATCAAAGAAGAAATGGGACAGAAACAAACTGAGATTTAATTAAAATAGCCAAAGAAGCAACAGAGTAAGGGCGTGAATCTTCTATGAGCTTTCCAATCCACCATTTATTTCCTCATTCTCAGTGATTTATGTGCACAATTACAGTTCTCCTTCCTTACTATTCTTCTAGGGGCTACACTTATACTCTTATACTATTAACCTACTATTATAGGGGTTGTACTCATATACACTGCAAATGAGCTCAACATTTTCTATGTGATTCAATAGCATGCTAAAATTTCACATGTACCTAGTACTTAGCGCTAGATAAATACAGAAGCGCTAATAAAATAAAGGTTAAAATCAACCCATATTTATTAAATAAGAATGAGTTGCCCATCAAAATGCAATACCTACAGAATACAACATTTTTTCATTTAAACTTCACAAGTGTGCTCTGAGCTGTTATTATATCAATTTCCATTTTACAAATAAGTTCAAAGGTTTACTTGCTTTACTAGGATACCATAGCTAGTGAACAGGGCACCTGAGTACCAAAGTTAGCTTCTGCTGCCTTTGTAACCTGTGATCCTTTGCAGTATATTATCTATAATTCTGTCTAACAAGAAGTTGAGAGTAGTTAAAACCAAGTGCAGGATGCAGGAGTAATGAGATTTTTTTTTCTCTCTGTGGGGTAGTCATATTACATGTAGACTAAGCATCTGAAGCTCCGTGACATTTCGTTGAGAACTGCTTTCGTAGATGGGAATTTTACTCAAAAGTGCTTTGATATTTGCTTTTACATTAAAGCAAACATACATTAAAGGAAGCAGGGCAAACCCTGCTTCAGCATGTGCTCTTAAAGAACTGTTAAACCTTAAGATATTGAATTGATACTGCCATATCCAGGATGAATTCATTCAATCTCATTTGCTGGAATCATGTTTCTTCTGGATGAAAATATGGCCAGTGGAACAAATAAGACTTGGATTTCTGTTATGAGACTTCAGTGAATCATTGGTTATATATGTGCTTTGAAAACTGATAAAATAATAGTATCAGTCTCTTTTCTACTAACATGCTGATTCCTTGCACTAAGATCATCAACTAGTTATACTTGGGAACCTTTGAAGAGAGTAGTATCATCATTACTCCTCTTCCATTTTGGTCAAATTTGCCATTAAAGGGAAAATTACCGAGTCTGCGTCACATTTAGACTGTAGGTAAGATTCTCTAAGCTTGTTGGTCTTTACTTCTTTTCCCTAATCAAAGCATATGTTTGGTGCTATATGATATTTATATTAGGTGCTCTGAGACACATTTCATATTTCCCACCTTCTATTCTTTATGAATAAATGTCAGTTTCTCATCATTGTTCTTCTTGGTTTGTCAGAGTTTGTCTGGCAACCAATATAGACGCCTGGTATGGCCTAAGAACAACAATCTTTGCCAGAAAAAAAATACATGTGCTTATATTAAAAACTGCTATATCCGGAAGATGCTTCTTTTCACAATTTTAGAAGACACTCTTTTCTCAGTTGCTTTGATAAAACTTGCTGCTGAAATAAACAGCATTTCAAGTTGTACTTTAATTTACTTGGAAAACAAAATCTCAGTATTATGTTTACATTCTTGATATTTATGGTATTATTAGGAAATATACAGTCATCTGCTTAAAGAGTCATAAAATATCACAGTTTTAAGATTTGCTTATACATAATAGTATACATAATAATCATTTTAAAAATCTTTCAGCATGTTAATGTTTTGTACTCTTTTCATTCTTACACTGTAGTTTCAAAAAGAACTACTGGGGCATAATTTCAAAAAAATAGTTTGTAAAAAATTGTCCTTAGTTGATATGATATCACAAAACCTGAGCATACAAGAATGAGTAACTTGCCTGCAGAAGCCAGGATTTTCTTCATAGAACGCACCTATCTAGGCAGCTACAGGGCCAATCATTGACATTGCTATCTGATTGTGGGACAATCCAACTTTTATGTCTTTAATCATAGATAAATCAATATTTTTTCTTGAATACAGGGATTTTCTTGATAAGTAAGTTACAAAGTTTATTTGCAATCTAAGTGGCTTGTGAGTAGTGGCAAATCACTAATGTTAGGCCTGTTATTTGACACGCAGGAGAAAACAATTCATGATTCGAGTCCACAGACTGGTATTTCCACAGTTATGTTTTCCTGGATCCACTTATTTAATATTTGTGGTATTATCATTCTTGAATATGTTTTCCCAGTTGGAAGGAACTACTGTCATCTGAGCATTATGTGTCTGATTTACCAATATAAGCTCCATGCAGCATCTTGCATAGGTTTGTTGATGTTCCATTAATTTCAGTGCTAGATAAGCTAAGTCTTTGTTGATAATCTGGGTGATAAGAGAGCTGGAAATAATCTCACCAAGAGGAATTGTGGATATTTTTAAATGAAAACTAGAAAATATTTGGAGTGTCTGTCAGAAGAAACAGTATCTGTACAAGATAACAGAGTAGAAAGATGAGGTTGAAAGAATAGCATGGTAAGATGGAAGGAGCAGAGAGAGGCTTCAAAAGTTACCTAGAACCAATGCAAAACATTGGATTTATGATTTCTAGTTTTGTAACAAAGGGCTGCACAGCCAAGTTCTTTGTCTCAACTGCTCCCATAAGATGAGTGCATTACTGTTAAGATGACGGAAACGATGCAACAGTGATAAGATCCATTTGCACAATTCAGTGTCTCCCATCCCTAGTTTCTCTAAGAATTTTAGGACTTCTTAGTGATTATAGTAATTTTTATGTTCTTTAATGGAATTTCTAAGTAGATATCCTAGAAAAATAAGTGGAAAACCTTATTAGAGTTATTTTCACCCTGTTTAATTCAATTTTTCTACCTACAGCCTCACCACACTGAACACCATGGATCTTATCTGATCCCAGAAGTTAAGCATGGTTAGGCCTGGATAGTACATGGATGGGAGACCAACTAGGATTACTAGGTATTTGGATGTAAGACCACCTAAAATTACCAGGTCTGATAGGCTTCAAACTAACTACTGGCTAACTAACTAAAATAAATCAGATATTCTCAAAACTTGATTTGTTTTAAGATGAGAACAAGACTTTCTGAATTATTGTATGTAAGGTGTGACAAAAGGATGTTGAATAATATGACACGATAATTAAATTAATTACGCTCTAAATTTCAACTTGCTGTCATTAAGAGTTTACGTACATTTGTCCTAATGTTATAATTTCTTTGATCCTCATGATCAGCTTGAACTTTCTTTTTCATCCATTACTCCTGGCCACTTATTAATTTGATACATCAAATGCCCTTAAATATAGTTTTAAATTTCCAAAGCCTTTGTCATAGATATGAATCATAAAAAAATTGTAATTTCTTCAAGTGGGTGTGTTTTTTTTTTTTTATTTCAGTTTGGAAAGCAGCGCATAGACAACCTCTTCAGTGACCTGCAGGATGGGAAATGCCTCCTAGACCTCCTGGAAGGCCTGACAGGACAAAAACTGGTAGGAACCTTCTTTCCTTCTTTCTTTCTTTCCTTCTTTCCTTCTTTCTTTCCTTCCTTCCTTCCTTCCTTCCTCCCTCCCTCCCTCTCTCCCTTCATTCTCTTTCTCCCTCACTCTCTTCCCTCGCTCCTTCTTGCTCTCTCTTTTCTTTCTCATGTGTATGTATGTGGGAGTGGATGCATGTTTTCATGTGGACATACAGACATGTGTGTGCATGTGTGTGTGTGAAGGCGAAAGGTTGACTTAAAATATCTGGCTCAGTCTCTCTCTGAGGCAAAGTCTCTCCCTTGAACCTAGACTTCATCAGTTCAGCTGGTCTATTTAGTCAGCTTTCTTCTGTGGTCCCTGTCTCTGTCTCCTGAGCCCTCGGATCACAGACAGGTTACCATACCTATTTGGCAACTATGTGTGTGCTAAGGATCCATACTCTGGCCCTCAAACTTGTACACTGAAAAATTTCCCCAGTCCAGGAAATTTATTGTGAAATTTACAGTAACCTCAATGAAGTGTCAGACCTCAAAGAATTAGTTTTATTTCAGTTATCTAATAAAATTCACCAATGTATTAGATAAACAAGACAGTCTTATTACTGAACTAAATCATATTATAAATTTCTTTTTTGGCATTGTCTATCTTATACAGAATAATATAGTAAAAAATTCAGCAATACATTCTGTTAATAAGCAATATTTGCCTTTACTTTTTAAAAATGCTTCTTAAGGACTAATTGTATAAAATTTTATGCATAATGACTTTAAACTTATCTTTGTGCTGTTTTATATTTTGCACATATTTTAAATGTACCTGTATTTATAAATAAAATTATTTTTAGTACAGCATAATAAAATGTTAGTATTTAGTCTGATATCCAAAAGCAAATGAGATGAAAATGTAATTTCCTTTTGAGAAATTTAACTTGTATAACTTTAGAACATCCCTATGAAGGACATAACATGGTAATACAATGTTATAGGTCACTAAAGTCATGGAAGAGTCTGAGTTCAGTTGATGAAAGTCTCATAATGGAGAAAATCTCTTAAATCATAATCTCTTGACTTAGAAATCTTTTTAGATGTCTATTATTCTTGTAAGCAGGGCTTAGGACGCCATTCTACCTACAGTCATCCACTCTGCGTGTCTAATGAGCCCTATTCAGTTACTGCTTTAATCTTATCTCTTTTCCCTTTACTATAGCTCTCCAGCATGCGCATTTAAGCATGTGCCTGCACATGAGCACGACCCCACACACAAGCCAAGGCTTTGTATGTACTATAGAAACTCTAGCTGTCTATCAAAGTTAGATCTGGCCAAAATCCTATCTCTGAGTTGCCTCCTGCAATTTTCCCACACCAAGCCAAGTTGGTCCCTGTTCGCTCAGTCATTGCCCAGAATTTTGCTTTGTTGTCTTGTTTACCTATTTTGCTTTGTGTGCGTCTTTGTGTTCTGACAGTCCTTGAAAAACATTGGCTTCTGCTTGCTATTGAAGGCTTTTTAGAACAAACTTCTAAAATTAATTTCTCCCTCTTAAATTCCATAGAATTCATTTTTTTTCTTTTAATTACTTAAAATAATATTTTGGTACGTATATGGAAGCATGGCTATGAAAATGATTTTCAAATATTGTAGCTATGCTGAAAAGCCATACTTTGTGCATTCATTTTTAATTAACTTCAATAATTATATAGGATTATAATGTTACTCTATTAACTCAAAGTGATACATTTTTCTGGTTTACTAACCCATTTGTCTTATTTTTGAGATTATAGTATAATTACATTTCACCCTTTTCTCCTTCTGATTCACTCATATACTCCTCTCTACTCTCTTTCAAGTGCATCACCTCCTATTTTCATTAGTTGTTTTTGCATGTATATACATAAATACATGTATGTTCCTTAAAATAATCTGGTCTGTATAATATTATTTATATGCATGTTATTTATATGCATATTTGATATATTTTTATGAAATTTAACTTGGGTTGATGACTTCCTAAAATAAAATATTCAAATTCTTTACATTTAAACTTTTGTCAAATAGCCAGTTGGAAGGGGCAGTGTAGGCTTAGTCTTAATTTCACTTTATGCATATATGATGTTTAAATGTATATGCAGAACATGTGCATTTTTATAATGGTGATAAAGAAATTAGTGCCTGTGAGCATCCAGCTACTCTTGGTAATTATGTGTCAGTTCTGTTCATAAATAAAAAAATAAATAAATCTCACTGTCTTTCATAAACTGTTCTCATTCTCTGCACACTAATGATGACATTTTGCTGCTTTTCTGTAGAAAACATGTTTCTGTACCTTTGTTTTCTTGATGTTTGTGGTGGTAAATAGAAAAATACTAAAATGTAGGCTGTTATCACTTGGACATTCATGGGGTAAAATTTTCTAAGATATGAAAAGTGGAGATTTCTGTTAATGAGGCTATGCTTGGAGATGGAGGAAGTGAGGGAACAAGACATTTATGTCTTTTACAAAGGATACTAGTCAAGTCATCTTGACGAATAGAAGACTTAGGATAAATGTTGGAAGCTTATCCAGCCAGTTTAAAGAATAAGGTTCTCTAGGGTATGGAAGTCTTAAGAAGGTTGGGAAGACTCTTGGAAAGTACACGGTAAAATTAAAAGTACAAAAGTACATTATTTATTCTATACATACACAAAGTAAAGAAAAGGTAAGAAAAGAAATAAGAAAATTCTGACTGCATAGTCCCAGCCCAAATGTTAAAGCCTTGCTCCACTGATAATTTCTGTAAATACATATTAATTCTTTTAAGATTAGAATAATTACATATACAAGTTGTATGGAACCATTGGCATTGCAAGTTGCTTAATAATAATGTGAAGTACCTTGCATGTACTACCAACTCCATACAGCAAAAATCTGAAAATACTATATCAAAACTCCCCATCTAACGTCTTTACACACATTCCTATTTAAAGTTGTAGAACAGCTATTTTTATTAGCTCTGTTTTAACAGGTGAGACAACCGGAGAATGGGAAGAAGTTTCTCATGCTCACATAGTCCAAAAGTGCAAGAGCAAAACGTTGAAACCAGGTTTTGGAGGTCATGACTTTTACTAAACAATAGCCTCCCTAAACTTAAAATGAGAGCTATATAAATCACTGGTTTCAGCAGCTGATTTGTTCTGACATTGTTTTTGAAGATATCAAGGAAAAGTTGTTAGTAGGAAATGACTTTCTGATATATTCCTGGAGATAGCTAATGAAAACTTGCTTTAAGGGAAATCCATCAAAAATAATAATTGTTATTAAATACAAGTATCATAACAATCGAATTTCTAAAACTTATCAGTTAGAAAAAATAAGGTGTTGTGTATTTTCATTAATTATGCAGATGCTATTATAAAATTAACAGATGGGATATAACTTTTGGGATAAACTAATTATAAACTAAGAAGCCTGGTTATTGAAATTTTGAATTCTAGTGACTAGGACAACTAGGTAGTAGTCAAAGAAATACTGTTCTTATTTAACATTACATATTTTGGTGATAATTTATTATTTGTGAATTTTATGCATTGTATTTTGAAAATATGCACCCTCTCCTTCCAACTCTGGCCATTAGCACCCTATCCATCCTCCTACACATTCCCAACTGACATTGAAAATCATTCTTTTTTTACATTTTTTTGGAGGGATGGGGTTTGAGACAGGATTTCTCTGTAGTCTTGAAGCCTGTCCTGGAACTAGCCCTTGTAGACTAGGCTGGCCTCGAACTCACAGGAATCCACCTGTCTCTGTCTCCCAAGTGCTGGGATTAAAGGCGTGCCCCACCTCTTCCTGTTTTGTTTTTGTTTCTTTTAAAACATTTCTTATTTTGCCATTGAGCCCAATTTCTGTTGCCAAGCTCGTATTGGTAGTGGGATCTGCCCTAGTGTGCAGCTAGTCTACCAAGAATCACATCATTAATGGAAACTGACTTTTCTTCTCCCTGTTTTTATCAGATAGCAATAACTCTGCAGATGGTTTTGGGATTTTATACCCACCAACTTCCTACTCTATATTGAGATCTTGTCTTGAACAGATCTTCTTGTCCCAATCACACATGTTTGTTTCAATGTGCATCCAACATGCTATGTAGGGAAAACATTTTTTTTTTGTCATCAAAAACCTCTGGCTCTTATGACTAAGAATATCCCTAGGACTTGGAGTAAGGGATATAATAAGTATGTCCCATTCAGTGCTAAACATTTCAGAGACTCTCGTTTTCTGAATGCTCACTGAACATTTTGTGTGGAATAATTTGTATTTGACAATTCTGTACCTTATTATGATTTATCTGACAATGTATTTTTGATCAGACTCACCTCCATTTTCATCTCCTATGTCCCTCCCTCTATTATTCAACCTGTTATTCTTTTCTATTACCCCCCTTTCTTTTATGACTGAGTTAAATAAGGGTCGCTTGTTTGAGCTTGTATAAGTGGGCTAGTTAGTGAGTAGAGTGTGGGCAGTCCAAGAAACTCACATCTCCTTCAAACTTTTCTAAAACTTACTTTTCTATCTCACTGCTTACTTTCCTTATAGATTTTGTTAATGTTTTCCATCCTTGATGCTATTATAACAATATACACTGAGCTAAAAAAAAGTGAAGGCACAATCATTCCAAATTGTACTGTGTAAAGGGAAAATATGTGCTTTCTTTCCCAGGAGGTGGATTCTTTATGCTAAAGATGTGCTATGCCAAGGACAAATCCCAAAGCCTGAAGACTATATATATATATATATATATATATATATATATATATATATATATATATATATATATTTCACAGTATGTGTTCATTTAAATGTAAAATATTCAAGCTTAAAAGTGAAATTTATATTGGTCTTTTCAGGTAGATTTTTTTTTCTCTCTTTGTTCTCTAGTAAACACCATTTCTCTCTCTCTCTTTTTTTTTAGCCAAAAGAAAAAGGATCTACAAGAGTTCATGCTCTGAACAATGTCAACAAGGCACTGCAGGTCTTACAGAAAAATAATGTAAGTGGTGACCTGAACAGGGTCTGAACACCAGGAAACAGCATGTTTAATGTTTGAGAAAGGGCTTTGGCCCAAATGTAGATAAGGCTTCTTAAGCTCTCTTGTAAATCGCAGAGGCTCTTATTCAGAGCCCCTGTGCTAGTTCCTTTGTATGTGCTTGCAGCTAATGTAATTCTGGAAGCCAATGAACACAATCATAGAGGACAGAGAAAGGTGAAACCTGTGCCTGCTATGACTTTCATGTTGTTTCTATATGTTACTTGATGTAGCTGTTTTAATAGACTGACTGAATCCTTCATGTAGCAGTATTCTGTAAAACAAAGAGACATGGATTCCTGAATGGTATGCCATGTTTTCAGTTCTACTGCTAACATACTTAGTGCGATTCAAGCTAATATTTGTGACACTAAACACACATTGAAAATAAAAGTTTAACAAAGAAACAACTACTGTGAAGGGGAAGAATTGTTTGGTTTAGTATACTTGGATGAAAATATATATGATGTACTAGAAAAAAATAAACAATCATAACTAAATGAGTGATCAGGAGAGAGGAGATCTAGTCTCCTCTGAGAAAGACTGAACTAAAGTTTACATCATGACCTTGCAGGGAGATAGTTTTCCTTTCATATTAACTTCTACAAACTTTCTTATAGACCAATAGGTCTATAAGGCACTTTTGGTATATTTCTGACTATATCCAACACTCTTTAAAGTGTAATTTCAAAAATATTTACCATATATTCTTAAAATAACTGCAATACATAATAGATTTTTAATATTGTACATTCTTGCATGTATTTCTCAACTCGTCTAGTCATAGTAGGCTAACATAAAGGATATAAAATTGGAAACTGTAAAGTAACAGGTTGAATTTATGAATGTACGGTCATTGTCACGTTTAACATATGAAAGTTATCTTATTGAAACTTTACAAACATGATTGCTTTCCAGCTTCAAATTTTCGGTTTTTCTGATATTAGACTAAAATGACCTAATGGAAATAACAATTTTTCTAGCATATTAGGTAAAAAGAGAAGTTCTTTCAAAAGTAAATACTGGAATGAATATAGATAAAATCTATTGAAAGAGTATCTAAAAAAACTGCTGTTTTGCTGAAGAGAATTCAAACAAATAACAAAAACACAGTATTATAGAAATCTTCTAAGTCTATAAATAAATCTTAATCATAATAGATTTTATTTAAAGTAATAGAATAATCATTTTAATAGTAACATATTTAATGTTAAACGAAGTATAAGAATAATATAAATACTTTGAATATTTAGAATAGTTATTTCATTTCTCCTCATGCTCCAAAGCATAGTAGACAGATATACAAAATAGCATTCACTTTCTATAAATTCTCCTTATAAAGTTGAGTATAAAAACACAACAGTTTAATAATTTTGTTTAATTATTCCGAGCTCAAATCTGTGCTGTCCTCCAGGCATTAAGAAAGTTCTATCTTTGCCATTATCAGTAATGTTATTCTTTAATGCTCTAGAATGTCCAGAGACCAATAGATATATCTGGTGCTATTTATAGTTAGAAAAACAATTAAGAAAACCTTTAATCTATAGTCTGTTGTGAGAACCACTAGCATAATGATCATAAAAGTCTAAGTTATCTTGTGAAGCCAAATGCAGTAATTACTGTCCTGAAACAGAAGACACATTCTGTACTGACTGGATATTTTTGTGTGTGTCAACTTGAAAAAAGCTAGAATCACAGAGAGGAAGGAGTCTCAGCTGAGGAAATGCCTCCTTCTGTAAAATCCAGCTGTAAGGCATTTTCTCATTTAATGATCAATGAATGGGGGAGCACCCAGCATACTGTGGGTGGGGCTATTTCTGAGCTGGTGATTCTGGGTCATATAAGAAGGCAGGCTGAACAAGCCATGGGAAGCAAGCCAGTAAGCAGCTTCCCATGATGTCCTCTGCATTAGCTCATGCCTACCAGGATCCTGCTCTGTTTGAGTTCCTGTCCTGACTTCTTTCATTGATGAACAGCAATGCTGAAGTGTAAGCCTAGTAAACTCTTTCCTCCCCAACTTGTTTTTGGTTATGGTGTTTCATTACAGCAATAGAAACTCAAAGTAGAACACATCCAAACCCAAAGTTCAAAAGACTATAACTGAGGATTAGTTCCATAAACGGGCACCATTGAAGGACTTAACCATGGATAGTGATGCATTAAGTGGCTAGTTGAATAAAAACACTTACTTTCTCTGAACTATAAAAGAAAATTGCTAACTTGATGAAAGGTGTAGCTTTAGTAGAGTACCATGAGATAGATGTGCAACACAATATGAATATATATATATATATATATATATATATATATATATATATATATATATATTCTCAAACAATGACCTGGTGACTTGAATCTTCTCTAACCACCTCATTAATATCCTTCCAGTGTTGTTGATTGGATAATTGCCAACATGAATATGTGTTGTGTTTGTGGGGAGGAGGCTATATAAAATCACAGGCAGTGGACTTATCTCATAGAAAGAAAATAACAGGTTAGGTGGGTTTGGGTGTAAACAGGGCAGCATACAGTGTATGAAACATCCTAGTTGTTCTTACTCTGTTGTTCTGGGTGAGTCTTGAAACCGATACTAAAAATCCTTATGTTGTCCATTGTCTCGCATTGCTGAGCAAATAAGGAAGTCATTCTCTTTTGAGACCATGCTACTTCCATGTGCTGACAGGAAGCAGAGATGGTTTATCTTTACAATATCAACCAGGTAACAACATACACATCCCCCTGGGGCAGAAAAAGGTTAGAGAGTCATGGTCATTTCTAATGCTTCAAGCTAAACCAGTTCTTGTTTCCTCTTTTTCTATAACTTCGTTTAAAAAAAATTATTTACTGACCATTTCATAGGTGAATAATATATTTACATCATTCCTCCCTTTTTTTCCATCCTTCAATTCCTTCTGCGTCCCCCACTTCCTCTCAAATCCACGTCCTTCTATTTTTTTAAAATATTATTATTACAAATGCACAGATACACACACAAATACACACACACACACACACACACACACAGAGAGAGAGAGAGAGAGAGAGAGAGAGAGAGAGAGAGAGAGAGAGAGGATGTGGGGGGATTGGATAACTTACCAGGTAGTTTGTCCCCGAAGAAGACTAATTTTTCCTCTCTCAGTAGCTGTATTAGTTAAAGTTTCTATTGTTGTGAAGAGACATCATGACCATGACAACTCTTATAAAGGAAAACATTTATTTGAGATGCACGTTACAGTTTCAGAGGTTTAGTCCATTACCATCATAGAAGGGAGCATCATGTCTGGGAGTATGGTGGAATGCAGGCAGACCAGATGTGGTGCTGGGGATTTCTACATCATGATCTAAAAGGCAACAGGATGTGAACTGTCTCCTTGGGTGTGGCTTGACCATGTATGAGACCCCAAAGCCTGCGTTCTGAATGACACACTTCCCCCACCAAGGCTACATCCTCTCTACAAAAGCACACCTTTTAATAGTGCCCCTCTCTATGGGAGACATTTTCTTTCAAAACAACACTGCAGCCAGTATATTGCCTGTAGCTTTTGATCCTGCATTGACATTGGCATGTCAACTGATGGCGTCATTTTCAGGTCTTATTTACAAAGCATAACCTGGCCTTACCACAGATACTAGTACTGAAGGAGGTGTGGCCAGAGTGAAAGAGATCTGAAGATGAGAATAGAGACACAGGTGTTCTGAAGGAAGAAACGGGAAGAAAGGGAAAACTTTAAGTGGTATTGAGGAGGGGCAGCAGCTCATTCCTGTTCTTTTATCCCCACTTGAATTCTGCTCATATCTTGTCTTCATAGAACATGCACACCACTTTATGGTCTGATTTTATTTTTATGTGGCAGTGGTTTTATCATGACATTATCTCTGCTATCACTGGTTTAGTTTAGAAAAACCATGTATTGGGAAGAAATCACTTCTAAGTCCAGTGATACCATCATTACAATATTTGCTGAGAGCAAAGCTAATTTGTTTTTCTTTCTTTCTTTTTTTATTGATTTTTATTGAGCTTTACATTTTTCTCTGCTCCCATGCCTGCCTATTTTTTTGTAATAAAGTTGGGCTGGCTATGGTACTGAGAAACAAAGAAAGGATAGTACAAATTCCAAATTCCCGCGGAATAGGGTGACACTATGAAATCACTTTGTTATCTCACCAGGTCTAGATTTTACAAAATTATCTAGAGCCTCTATTTGTTTGTGGCTTTTTTAAGGGGTAGAGAACAAATTTCCAATGAGAGGGAACATTTTTCTCGTATCAATTCTATCACTTCAAAACTATTTTTTTTGTGTGTGAGCACTGTTTTAGGAGAACTTAGAAGGCAGTTCTATGGTATTTTCGGCCTTTTTTCTCTCAGATAAGATTATTTAATGTGTAGTTTAAATTTTCTGTGGTTGGAAGACTCCTAAATGTGTAAAAGGCTTGTGGCACATAAATGAGCACCTGAGTTTGGATTGCCAATGTGCACATAAACGCCAGCCATGTAGGTAGAAGCCTCTAATGCTGGCACTGTGAAGAAAACCACAAGTGTTGTGCTATAGCTATGCCATGTCCGGAAGACTGTGCTCCTCCCTAACATTTAAATCTTACACTCCTTCAATATCTTGTTCAATATATTCCATGATGCTTGGACAGGTTGATATTTAGGGCTAAAATCAAAATCAATTATTCTTAGCACTTTGTCAGTTGTGAATCTCTTGCATTAACTGCTACAAACTGCAAACAAGACAAGCTTCTCTGAGAAATGCTGAGAGGAGAACCGGTCTTTCAGCACAAACTTAAATATTTACAAGGCAGTTTGATAACATGACCATTTGGCAAAACAAAGTTGGTTATATGGCCTTGCTGGCCAGGGCATGTGACCAGGTCCAATAATACCAAGGGTGACTTCCCTTCTTCAAAGTGGGTGTCTGATAAATAACACTCCTGCCACCTTTCAACAAGTGGCTACAGCTAGTCTGGGAACTGGATTTATAGCATGGAGAGAACACAGCTGCAAGGATCATTGGTCGCTTTTCTCCCGCAGCTGCCTGCATAGCATCTTTGGGCACTGTGGAAATGAGCCAGCAGGGAGGAAGTTTCCATCTCAGCTCCAGCATGATATCTGTATGTTCAACGATAAAAGTGTGTTGTGTCTTTAGAAACAGGCTCTTACCATAAAACTCTGCTGGGTATCCAATGTAACTAGCTATATCTTGTAGTTTGTGGGGGCCTAATGGGAATTGCTTCACAAACAGCACACAGAGAAATAGCCTACACCTGACACTGACGTTTTAACTTAATAATCCTTAGCTTCTGGAATCTGCATTTTTCCATCCATACAAAATCCCCCCTTTCATACTTCTTAAAATTAATTTTAGTCATGTTATAAAGTAATATGTTTTGATGTGACTTCTTTATAAACCATAATTTGAACATTTTCTTCAGGCCACCAACCAACTGTGCTCTGTCATCTCCCTGGCATTTCCAAATTTTATAGTTAAGATTTTTTTTAGAAAGGTATTATTTCTATGACTACATTTTCTTTTTTTTTCTATGCACACTGAGGGTTTTGTTCAGCTATTCAGAGGAATGAATATATATCATATTCATGGAAATGAGTGGAATTGGAAATTATTATACTAAGCAAATAAGTGAAAAACAAACATTACAAGTTTTCTGTCATACACACAATGCCTCTATCTATCTATCTATCTATCTATCTATCCATCTACCTACCTACCTACCTGTTGATCTCTCTGTGTATACAATCATCAGTCTTTATATTATCTGTACATATGAAAATATAAGTGATATTATTAGGGGAAATTATATATAAAATGGAGGAAGGGAGCCAGGAGGTGGTGGCACATGCCTACTATTCCAGCATTCAGGACAGAGGCAGTTGTATCTCTGAGTTCCAATCTCATCTACAGAGCAAGTTCCAGGATAGTCCGGGACACACAGAGAAATCCTAGAGGAAGGGGGTGACAAGAAAGGATGATAGGAACAGCAGCAGCAACAGTAACAACAACAACAACAACAAAATTCAAGAAAGGAAACTATCACAATACATTCTTCTACTTGGAATACATACAAGAATATAACATAAGACAGAAATGAAGCTATTGTGGGGGGTGTACATTCTGAAACATGTAGGGAAACAGAGAGACAAGAGGTTATATATTAGAAAATCCAACATTTAACTTGTAGACAATGTTACAAAGAGGCTCACACTGAATTGTACATTTTCTTTTTTTAATTGAATTTATTGAGCAATACATTTTTCTCCCCTCCCCTCCCTTCTTCTCTCCTCCCCTTCAACCCTCTCCCAGGGTCTTTCAGGGTCCCTGTACTCCCAGTTTACTCAGGAAATCTTGTCTTTTTCTACTTCCCATGTAGATTATATCCATGTACATCTCTCTTAGAGTCCCCATTGTTGTCTAGGTTCACTGGAATTGTGAAATGTAGGTTAATTTTCTTTGTTTTCTGTCTAAAGGACTTTTGAGTGAGTATATATGATATTTGTCTTTCTGGATCTGGGTTACCTCACTCAATATGATGTTCTCTAGATCTGTCTATTTACCTCCAAATTTCAAGATGTCATTATTTTCAAACCTCATAATAGGTCTTCAAAAGACTTGCTCATTAGAAATGCTGATTTCCCATATTCCGGAAGAAACCAGTACTGTTAGCTCTGTGAAAATACTAACTGTTGTCTATTTGTCAAATGCTTCAATGATTTGTATCCACATCATCATCATCATCTGTGAAATATTCCAAAATATTCTTTTGTAAAACAGAACAATGCACAACAAATACATATCTCAATTTTAAATTCATAGTCCAATGCATTGTAATATTGTTACTCTTAAGCTGAAGAATGCTTTAATTTAAAAGAATTTGAAGAATTAGATAATATGAGTTTGCTAGTCTTACTAAATAACTTAGACTTTAACTTTTGCAGTGAGAGGAAGACAACTTTTTCAAGTATATTTATACCTAACCTGAGGTACTTGTTTATCAGTGATACTTTCATATGAAGGTTTTGTGTAATAATACTTATACACTTACAAATAGCATTACAAATTTTAGATTTTATTAAACTTAATGTTAATAATGCTTTTTAAAATTGTATGGCCAAAATTGCAAGGCTTGGAAAGGAAAGGTTATATATGCTTGCTTTTAGAAAAGTAACATAATATATTAACACATATGAAATGTATATTGCATAAAAGAATTCAATTTAAGTAATACTGCATGGAAAATTATATACATTTTACTTTATTCTGTAATGTAAAATCATTAATGAGGAAAATATGTGCTTTCTCAAGTGTTACTCTCTAGTGTCAAACTATAAAATAAACTTAATTATGTTTAGTTATAATACCTACTTTGCCAAAAAGTGTAGATTACATTTTGTAGTCTCCTAGGCTTCCTGAATTGATACTTTCATCTTGATTTGTTTCTTTTAAATTGCTGGTTTGTTTTGTTGAGACAATGTTGCTCTGTGTAGCAGTCCAGGCAGTCTTAGAACTCCCTCTGTAGACCAGGCTGGCCTCAATCTCAGAGATCTGCCTGCCTCTGCCCCTTTAGTACTGGGTTTAAAGGCATACACCACAATTGACTGAATGTTTGTTTTAACATATATCATCCTTTCAGGTGTTTATGTTTGCTCAAGGTTATAGGACTTAAAACAAACAGACAAAAAATCCTATTCATTGTTAAATATGATGTAAGCAATATATGAAAACATAGCTTCATTAAAGTATTGTCCTATGTTACAACACTGAGATCAAAATGTTTAAATTATAGAAAGTCATTTCATTTGTTTGAAGCCACTATTATTTTAACATATCTTAGTCCATATATGTGGTATATAATAGCTGGTAAAAGTTATAGAATGAATGACTTCATAAAATTTAAACCATTGGAAATAGGGAAAGAGAACAGTAAAATGGCTCACGGGGTAAAGGTTGTTTGTTGCCAAGATCAGTGACCTAAATTTGATCCACAGGATCCACATGGTTGAAGGAGAAGACAATCTGTTAAAACTTGTCTTCTACACATACATTGTACATGCATACAAAATAAATTAACAAAAATTGTCATAAGTCAATATTAAAATGATACAAACAAAGCAGGGATTGAGGAAAACTTGGTTTCATGGACAGGTATACAATCACAGTATTTTTCCCTTTTATTTTATATATATATATATATATATATATATATATATATATATTAGACTATTCATCATTCAATTATAAAATATACATTACATGCATGTCTCAGTGGAAGAAGAGAGCGGTGATTTATGTCATAGTTCTTGAAATTTTAAATAGTTTAAATCTTAATTTTTTTTAGAAAAGCACAATACTGCAAGGCAGTGAAGCCATATTGAATTTTCTCTAGTTTCAGATTTAAATGCATTGTATTTAGAAGGATTATGTAAATCCTTGAGACAAATTCACTTAACTATAGATAAGTATGTTTAACTACATGTTAATAATTTATAAAACTCTTAGGATGTTTATAAAGGAAACCTGGATCATTAGTATGGTGGAAGAAACTTAGTAGGTTATTTACTATTCGTGATAAATAAATATATGGATGTGAAATACAAATAAATGATGAAAGTATACTCATAAAAGGTAGCTACTAGAATAGTCATTTATCTAATAAAATCCAATCCATGGTAGGTTGTAAGCCATTAGTCACTGTTTAAGAGTGTCAAGATTCTGAATGTATACTCAAACTTTTAAAATGACATTAAATATTCTCTTTTAAAATGTGTTCATTTTTGGGTGCAATTATTTTATAAAATTTACTTTGTAGTAATTTTGGAATAGCCCCATTCAAATAGCAAGACTGAAGAGCGACAAAATAGTTTGTGTTTATTTCTTTTCCCTTCATAATTTGTATCTTTTATTCGGGTATTATACAGAAAAACTAAGGAATACAAGTATCTACACCTGCAAATAAATGTGAATTGCAGAAAAGATCTGAGAAAGCCACATATCTTGAAAACATACTCTGAGAATTTTTTTTTTATTTTCTGTTGGCTAAGTGGTATGGATTAGTTGTCATTAGGGTTTGCAGCTATGAAACATCCATGTCATTGCTGGCCCAAAATGCATAAACATTTTATTTGTAAACTGTCACTTTCCTTACTGAATGAACTGTAACTTTAACTTCCAAGTTAAAACTGTAAAAGAGTTAAAAACATAAATAATGGAAAGTTTCACCATCTCTCCTCCATTGCCTAGAATAAAAATGCATGACAAAATGAATTAGTGTATTCAGTCATAGAATTATTCTCATCGATCATACTCACATATACACACACACACATACATCCTAGTATTTATTATAAGAATATCACTCACTTTTACCCATTCCTCCTCTCTTTTTGATGATTTGCTCTAATTTTTATTCCTCAACTTGATTTTTTAAAACTAGTTTCTTCTTTCGTACAATATATCCCAACCACAGTTTCCCCTCCCTCCACTTCTAGCTCCACCTCCAGCACCTTCCCATTCACCCAGATCCACTCCCTCTCTGCTTCCTCTGCAGAAAGGAGGGGATCTCCAAGAGATGACTTCCAGACAGGACAACAGAAGATACAATAAGACAAGGCAAAACTCCTCATTTTGAGACTGGAAAGTCAACTCGCTATGAAGAAAAGTGTCCCAAGCACAGGATAAAGAGTCAGAGATCTGCCCATATCCACTTTTAGGATTCTCACAAGGGTAGCAAACAAAGAGCCACAACATACACAAAGGACCTAGTGCAGATCCATGCAGGCCCCATGCGTGCCCCTTCAGTCTCTGTGAGCCCATGTGACTCCTGCTTAGCTGATTTGGTGGGACATGTTCTCCTGGTGTCTTACATTTCCTATCACTCCTACACAGTATTTCCTGCTCCTATTTTCACTCATCCATTATCCAATTGAGATTTCCAATTTAGACGCTCTATCCACATATCTGGCTGTGAGGCTCTGTTGCCATGAGTTGCTGGAGGAAGCCTCTTTGATAACTATAAGAAGAGGCACAAATCTATTACTATAGAAGAACGTCATTAGGAATCATTTCATGACTTTTTTTTGCCACTTGCGTTTGGTTCTACCATAAGTCTCTGGGCAATTCAGTCTCTGGTTCCTGGTCATACAGGTAGTGTAGGACATGGCCTTCTTCTCTTATTGTGGACAAGTTAAAGCAAAAGTTGATTGGCCACTTGCCCTTGTTCTGTGCCACCATATCTTTCAGGCAGAGCAGATTGTAGGTGGAGAATTGTGTGCCGGGGTTGGTGTCGAGGTATGTAGTTCCATAGCCTGCAGAGTACCTTCTTGCGATGAGACTAGAATGTAGAGGTGAATGTTACAAGCTTGCCCTGCTTGATTTCTCTATGGTCAGTGAGCTCAGTGGAAGTTGTCCTCAGCAACTGCTGTCAGTTTTCAGAAGATAACTTTTTTCCTAGCATCAGACTGGGTTGTTTACACATCTCCATAGGACCTCTTTGGCCAACAAGAAAAGACAGTCCCACCACTAGTTGCCTTTTCTGACTACAAACGATGACCAGTTCAGACTCCCTACCCTCTATTGTGCGGAGTCCTCACTAGAGTCACCCTCATAGATTGCAGGAGTTTCTGCTGCACTAGGTTTCCATACCACCCCCTCAACTGCTCCTAATTCCAACAGTCCTAGTGACTTCTCATCACACCTATAGATCAATGAATCTCTTAACGCTTAGGAAAGAAACTTTTGTTTGCAGTCCATTTCAGTTAATATAGAGATCCACAACCGGTCAAGGTGCAGAGAACAAAGAGATTGGAAAGTACTCAGCCTTAAAGCAGTCATCTGGATCATGCCCCCTCTTCCTGATGCTCGGGGATCTTTGTTAAAGAGGAGGAGGAATGATTTTAAGAGCCATAAAGAATAAATGACTCCAAGGAAACAATATTTTCTTGCATTGTTTACTGCAGTGCTACATTGCAATGCCAAAGCAGTTGCAAATATGAATTCTCAGCCATACAGAGAGTTAAGCTTAAGCCAGACAAAATTCCAACATGGAGGGGGGAGTTGAGCAAGAAGTCCCACCCATATCTGAGTTCCACCCATACTGATAGTGCTTGGAGAGGCAAAATCAGTTTTCTTTAAATCGTAGCCTCTGGCATGTTTATCATACTCCAGTGAAGGCCACATACCCAAGAGTATATGGAAGCAGAAGTTGGACATAATGGCCTTTATTTTAAAATAGAAAAGGACACAAATGGGTAGGGTTTGAAGAATGTGATGGATCTGAAAGAATTATGGGAAGACGCTGACTATTATTAAATATATTATTAAATATTTATTATTAATAATATTAAATACATTTAAATAATATTAAACACTAAATAATTATTAAATATTAAATGTATCTATAGTATATATAGTAAACATATTTTATAAATGCATGTGAAAATGCACACAAAAATCTACACACAGAAAAATATATATACACGTACTTTAATATAATGAAAACTATCATTATACTTGGTATTGAAGTGATATAGGCCACAATATTTATCCATGCAGAGTTTAAACTAACACAAAAGAAAACCTGCTAAGATCATAGCAGCATGCAAATATCTAACAACGAGGGTTGGATAGCTGTTTTATAAAATATCTAAAATATTAAATGCAGTGTAATTATTAAAATGAATAAATAATGGGGATTACTGTTTACAAAAATCATTTTATCTACATATGATCTCTTATTTGTTTAAGCCTTGTGGATTTTTGTCTATGAAAATTGCTTATATCATATAAAAGGATGTTCGTCTTACTTTCTTTTCTATTACTGTGAGGAGACATCATAACAAAGGCATTGTTTTTTTTTTTTTTTTTTGGTTTTTCGAGACAGGGTTTCTCTGTGGTTTTGGAGCCTGTCCTGGAACTAGCTCTTGTAGACCAGGCTGGTCTCGAACTCACAAAGAACCGCCTGCCTCTGCCTCCCAAGTGCTGGGATTAAAGGCATGCGCCACCACAGCCCGGCAAAGGCATTGTTTTTAAATAATAAGTTAGAGCCTTGCTTCTATTTTCCAGAGGGTGAGTCTAGGACCATCATGATGGGAAGCATGGCAGCAGGTTCACAGCAGGCAGACAGGCATCAGGCAGGCACAGAAATAGAGCAGCTGCAGAAAGCTTACATATTATTGATAAGAGAGTGGCAGAGAGAATGAGACTGGGCCTTGTGTATGCTTTTGAAACCTCAAAAGCAACTCCCAGTGACAAGCCTCCTCCTGCAAGGCCATACTTCCTAATCTTTCCCCAAACAGTTTCCACACACTAAGGACCAAGCATTCAAATGTATGAGCCTATGGGGTTAATAATGCATGCGCCTATGGAGTTAATTCTCATGCAAACTATCACAATGATCATAGATGTCAAGAAAAAGCACAAGTTTGTTGATCATATTAGGATAAAGTGAGAAGAAAGAGGGATAAGCAAAAATAGAACCATTAACTCACGATAATTAGGAAAGAAACTTAATATGTCATTCAGGCACTTGTGCAAATAAAATGTTTGAATGTATAAATAAATAATAGCTTAAAATTTAAAATATTCAATTTTATTTGATATTAGGAACAAAAATATAAAAATATGCTTATCAATAGAATCTTATATAAAGTTGCAATGTATATATATATATATATATATATATATATATATATATATCATGTGATGTTCAAATCAAATTAAATACAACTCTTCAAATACCACATATTTCTGGTGAAAAATTCCAAAATCTTTTGTTCTACCATTTTGAAATGTTCACAACATTATTGTTGCCTATAGTCACCCTATCATGCAAATTGTATGACAGAAATTTTTGCTTCTATTATACTGTAACTTACTGACCCTTAATTAGCCTTTTCCCAGCACAACCTTTCTAATTCCTGTGCTCCGACTATACTGTGACCCACATTCTAGTCTCAACATCAATATAAATCAACTTTTGGAGATTTTGCAAAGGAGCTCTACCAAACAGTGCTTGACATTCTGTGCTTGCTTTATTTGAGATTACATAGCTAAATGCAGTTCCAACCATTTTATTAGAAATGAAAGAATTTAAACTTTTCAATGACTGAATAAAAATGCATTGGGTATATGTACCACATTTTTCCTTGGTATATTAGGTTTTAGACACAAAGGCTGATTTCATTGGAACAATCCTGTCTCTCTGTCTCCCAAGAATATGAGATTATATACATATACCACAAGGCCCAAATTTATGTGCTTAATTTTCTTTAGCTCATGTTTTGCTTAATTTTAATTAATAAGCTTGGAACATAAAAGATAAGTGACATAGTATGTCTTGATGGTGTGTTTTGTGTTGTTATAAGAAATTTCGCATAACTGGTCACTTACCAAAATGTTTATTAACAACTATTACTACTACAGGTCAAAAGGCATGATGTTAGCATGGAAGATAGAATCACATGTTAGAAATCTGTGTGTGTGTGTGTGTGTGTGTGTGTGTGTGTGTGTGTGTGTGTGTGAGTGTGTGTGTGAGTGTGTGTGTGTATTTTTGTGTATTTGTGTGTGAGGGAGAGAGAGAGAGGAGAGAGAGAGAGAGAGAGAGAGAGAGAGAGAGAGAGAGAGAGAGAGAGCTTGGTTATATACCAAGGAATGAAAACAAAAATACAAACTGAGAAAACCAAAATTATATTATAGTAACTTTTATGGAAACTAATCTAGGTCCTTGCTATACATGTCTTTATACATGAAAACCTATTTCTTCTAAAGTTGATTCCCTCAACAACTTGAAATTCTTTCACCAAGTCCCACTTTTATGTTTCTCCATCTCTCAGTTCTTTACAAAGGGATCTAAGCTGTCACCATATGCAACCCTTGAGGACAAACAAAATTTACTATGAAAAGTAAAACACATATTTTGTTTCCCAAATCAGTCCTCTGAAGAGACAAGATAGTCACCTATTAGCTACAATTGCTTTTATAAGAGTTGTAATATTTTTCTAAAGCAAGAGATTTCAGACAAATATTTTCATCCAAAATCGTCATATCAGAATTTCTTTCTTTCTTTCTTTCTTCCTTCCTTCCTTCCTTCCTTCCTTCTTTCCTTTCCTTCTTTTTTTTTAAAGACAGAGTTTCTCTTTGTAGCCTCCACTATCCTGAGACTTGTTCTGTAAACCAGGTTGGCATCGATCTAATAGATATTTTCCTGCCTCTGCTTCTGAGTGCTAGGATTAAAGTAGTGCACCATGACTTCCAGGCCAGATTTTCTTTTATACTAAATAGAAATACTGCTGATTCTTCTTATTTTATTTTTATGTGTTTTGTTTCTAAGTTTCAACTTGATTTGATACTAGTCAGCATGTCATAATTTCATGCATCCTTTTGTGAATTATTACTATTATCCATTTTATTTGGAGAACTCTGATTGGTCTCTTTAATGTGCAGTGGTACATTCATATGTTAATGCTTTCATTATCCAGTTCCTAGGTACTTATTTAATATGGAAAATGAACTTAAAAATGCATTTCATTTCATTTTTGCATTACATTTTTTAATCTGTACTGTTGCTTAGGCTCTAAGAATAGCTAAATGCAATACTTTCACATTTTGTTTTATTTATAATTAATCATTTGCTATCCATTCAAATAGTTTCTTTTTTTTATCAGGTTGATTTGGTGAATATAGGAAGCAGTGACATAGTGGATGGAAATCATAAGCTGACTCTTGGTTTGATTTGGAATATCATCCTCCACTGGCAGGTAAATATACTACCAGACATTGCCTTTTTATAAAAGAGGTTGCTAACCCCTTTCATTTAATTGACCTACAAAATAAACACATATCACTGACATTACCTAGCCATCTTCCCAGGACTGCCTTTTAAATTTACACATGTATGTCATTTTGGATAGGATAATCACAAAATATGTTCTGGAATAGTTGTAGGGATATTGTTGAAATTTTGTCATGGGGTAAGGTTGGCAAAATAAGACAAAATCCCAACCATATCTAAAAATTTTTAACAAATATGTGCACTTAACAAACTATAGAATTTTATAAAGGAAAAATTATCTGTTCCTTAAATGACCATTGTAAAAAAAATAAACTTATCAATCTTGTATTTTCAAAATATATATCTATAATGATGAAAGATTAATAGAATAGGAATATTTTTAGGAGTATGCCTGTTATACAGTCAGCTTTTGGAATCGCATTTTTCTCAATAACTTGAGGATAGGGCTTTTTGTGCTTGTCTAATTTATTCTAACTCATAGGTCATTTGGTTAAGTGAAAATCATATGAACATTTAAAGTCATTACAACATGAGCTTAAATTTAAACGTACCTATTTACTAACTTAACACTATTGGATATAATGTCATAATAATTCCTTTTCTCTCAAAAGGGAAATGCATGAACATGTTTTCATTTCCTATCAGGATTAGATGAGAAAATAGCTGCTGTTAAAATAGTGGTGTATACTTATTTTCAACTGTAAGTAAAAATGACAAGGATTGCTTAGCATCTTTAAAGAGTTTACATATTTGGAGATAGTTGAGATATGCCTGCCTTTTCTTTTTTCTAAGATATATTTTTAACCATAAATTACTAATTCTTTGTGTAAAATTCAGTGTTCTTCAATCAGGCTTAATTCATCTGTTCAGTAGCTTCTCAAAGTATCTGTAGGAACGAATGTTTTTCTCTAGTCAAACGAAAATTTTAGGTTATTTACAGAGATGTGTAACCATCACAACAGACCAATTTTAGCACTTTTATACTACCTCCAGGGGAAATTTCTGTGCATTTAAAATCTGTCAGAGCTACTACTCTAGTCTTGGAAAATGACTAAAGCATTTCTTTGTATATATTTTTGGTTTGGGGATATACTGCTCCAATGGGATCTTCTATTTTTATTAGAAATTTTTTAATACAATCTTTTCTCATTTTGCATAGCTATCCCCATTCCCTCTGCCTCCCCTGCTCCTGCCTCCTCCACCTTCCCTCTACACCATTTCCCCCATCCACTCCTCAGAATGGTTAAGGTTTCCCATGGGGAGTCGACAAAGTCTGACATTTCACTTCCAGGCAAACCCAAGGTCCTCCCCACTACATCTAGGTTGAGCAAGATATCACTCCAAAAAGAATGGGCTCCGAGATATCAGTTTAAGCACTAGAGATACATCCTGGTCCCACTGCTATTGGCCTCACACACTGTCCAAGCCTCATAAATGCCCCCCACATTCAGCAGGTCTAAATTTTATTTATATACAGATGTGCCCACTATCAGTCCAGAGTCAGTGAGTTCTCACTAGCTCAGGTCAGCAGTGTCTGTGGGTATCAGCATCATGGTCTTAACTCCTTTTCTCATATTATCACTCCTCCCTCTCTTGGACTGGTCTCAGGTATCTCGGTCCAGTACTTCCCTGTAGATCTCTGTATCTGCTTCCATCAGTTGATCATTGAAATTCTATGATGACAATTAAGGTAGTCATCAGTCTGATTACAGGGGAAGGCCAATTTAGGTATCTTCTCCACTGTTGCTTAGAGTCTTAATTGGAGTCATCCTTGAGAATTCCTGGGATTTTCCTTAGTGCTGTTTCTTAATAGCTCTTTAATGGCTCCCTCAATCAGGATATCACTTTCCTTTATCTGCTTCTCTGTTCTTCCCTTCTCTTGAACATCCCATTCCCTCATGTTTGCCTCCTCCCTCCCCTCCATGTCCCCCACCCTCCCTTCTCTCCCCCCTCATAATTTTCTCAGGAGGTCTTGTCTGATATGTGTTCTTTTCTGTGAAGATTCTTTCATTGGGTATAATATTTGGCCATGATTATTCCATTTACTTGAGTTGAATTTTATTTAGAATTGTAAATATTACTTAGTCTGATGTAAAGTGGAGGGACCAGCCATGTACTTCCTCAGTTGAACAGCCATACTGATAATTCCATTGTCCTGATATATTTTTATTTTGGCTGGGCTCAACTACATTTTACAGCAGTATTAAAAGAACAGAAAACAAATATAACTTTTAACATGATACAAAGCTGGCTAGTTTCTAGCCATTTTCATATAGAAATGGTTTCAATAAAATCAGCTATGTGTCAACATACCCTGCCTGCCACCAATGATTTCATTATGCTGCTCAGTATCTTTCAAAATATCTTCAAGGAGGAAACATTTCCATGCAATCAATTGTTTGTAGAATTAAGCTGAAACATTTAAAAAATGAAATAAGGCACACAGGACCACAAAAGACACCAGAAGTGCCAGTAGAATGACTGTAATAGTTTTGAACACATTTCTCTGATGACCCTAGTAAGAGCTTCTGAGGGCACCCAGTCTGTAGATGATGCTGGGCATTATGGCCACCAGCTGTGACAAAGCAAGGAGGACAACACAGGGATTCAGAGATCTCCAAAAGGCTTGTGAACTTGTGTTCATCATTGAGTTGGTTTTCCACAGGATTCCATCAAATCTCGTCTCCTCTAGTGCCCTTGCAACTCCTTTTCCACTCACTCCAAGATAGAATGTCAACATTGTGCTTTCTGATGTTTATTCTTTGGGAGGCATAACATGAGGGACTGCTTGTGGGGGTTTCTGTCCTGCCCAGTTCCCACAGTTGGTTAGCCCCAAAGAAATTCACACAGAGAGTCTACATTAGATATAAACTTATTGGCCCACTAGCTCAGGCCTCAGAGTAGCTCTTATAACTTATATTAACCCATTATTCTTATCTATGATAGCCACATGGCTCAGTACCTTTTTCGGTGGGATAGGTCACATCTTGCTTCTTCTGTGGTCTGGGCAGGACTGTGGAGGAATGGGCTTCCTCCTTCCCAGCATTCTCCCGTTCTCATTGTTCCACCTTTACTTCCTGTCTGGTTGTCCCACCTATACTTCCTACCTGGCCAATCAGCATTTATTTAAAACATGATTGACAGGATACAGACAATTCCCCTGCACCATGGAGGGGAGGTGTTGTTATGGGGAGAAGGATTTTTACACCCAGAAATACTAAAAGAAATTCCCTTATTTACTGTTTTCCTTATTTAAGACATAATTATACAGTGCATCTACTTTCCAATTGTGTACTTAAAGTACCTTAGCTTTGTGAATGCAAGTATACAGACTCTTGCATTCTCTTCCTACTTACATCACCTCTCCTAGCATGCTGACACATTTTCTTAAAACCACTTAACAATCCTTAAAAATTCCCTTGCTCAATACTCTTCATTCATCCTTGAATCCCAAAAGATTCTCTCACCAAGATCATATATGTGTTTTTATACTAAATAGTGAAGTTTCAATATCTCAGAAAAAATAAAAGCAGACTCTGGTCAATATAATATATTTTATAGATTTATTCAATTGTGAATAGCATTAAAGCAAATGCATATATGTAAATATTTTCTTCCAACGCCATGTATTATGTTTTTAATACTGCTATAAATAATGTTGGACTTGTGAAACTTGTGAATGTCAAACTTACTTCTCCATCATCACCTTTCTAGTCTCCACTTCATATACAACTCTTATCCTGAAAAGAAACTGAATATATACATTCTGAAATAAGTGGCTTTGAAAAAAATTCTGATGTCATCTGACCATGGTGGTGCTCTCCTATAATCCCTGTTGTCAGAAGGCTGACAATGGAGAGTTATGAGATCAAGGCCAGGTAGTGTTACATAATAAGAACTTGACTTTATAATAAATTAAAGGATATATAATATGTGCTCATGTGATATTAAATCAGGTACCTACCTCTGATGGCTAAGCTAAGGATAATTCTTAATTCTAAGTGTTATTCACATTGGTATATTTATTTTTAATATTACTTCAACATCCAATTACCAGAGAGTGCCATGTTTTCTGCTGCTGAAAGTCCTTTCTGCAAAGTCCTGCCAAACTGTGCAAATTAGTTCTTGCCCTGTTCCTCATCAGGATGACACATCTCTTCATTGCCTGATGCTCAAGAGGGATACATTTAGGGAAGTAGTTTAAGTGGGCAAACCTGTGCTGGACACATGTTTATTAATTCATGCTCTGGAGACTGAGAACAGTGGTGGCAGGAGTTGAAAGAAAAGGAGCTATAGCCTCATGGTGACAGAGAATCTAAGTGGCTTTATTTAACACCATGGTGAATCTGGCCAACAGTGACCTAACTGAAGTTCAGATGGCTGATAGTTTATTCTGTTCCATTTTATCAGCAATGGAGATGTGTGACAGCAGAAAAGCTGTGACCGTTGGTGACAGGGCTCTGAAATTCAGGTAGCTGCCCAGGAGACTAACAGCAGGAGTCTGTGTGATAACAGCTGAGTAACAAACTGTTCCTCGAAGGGGAATCTTTGCTGGTACAGCTTTCTGTACATTATACGTTGTTTACCTAGCTAGGTAACACTGTCACTTTTGCCATTGCCTTTTTTCACTGTTAAAGATGGAATTCAGAATCTTTCACAGGCTAAAATTGTGCCCAAGCCATCATCTACGCATCTACCCTTCCTTTCTTAGTCATGATTGCATTCCAATTAACAAATATTTACATATTTGTTTCAGTTGATACTTTCATAAGCACTGTGAGTCTTGAAGAAAAGATTATTTTCTGATTCCCAGTTCATCTTTCTAGCCATCTTAATGATTTCCTGGCAACAATTTTTATGTAGGAAAGGGAGAAACAATAATTATACATACATATTACTCTTTCTTTTTCTCTCAGTAATATTTTGCTCTAGTAGAAGCGATGCCAATGAGGCTGAGCCTGATAAGCTGAATTAGACACACAATGATGCTAAAAGCATTTTGGATTGAATATTGTTTTGTCCTTAAACATTATACACATAGAGGACAGTCTGGTCAAGCATTTTGCAAATGAATTCCATTCATCATTGGAGGCTTGCCTGATCAGAGAAAATCCATCATCACCAATATGCCATTAATGACTTATTTCAACTCTGCTTCAACAAAGTACACAAAGCATACATCTACAAATGGTTGTACCTGGGGGTCATGAATGTCATAATATTAGAATATGCTGTGAAAGATTATATATTGTATATGATTATTTGACCTACTTATCTATAGAGTAACTAGGTAAATAGGTAGTAGGTCAGAGATGAGTGACAAAATTGTGGAGAATCCAGCTCTAAGAGATAGAGAGAGTTATCAGCAGATTGTGCCACACATCTACACAGATTTCATACATTCAAACTATCACCATGTTTCAAATATCATCTCTAACTTTATAAGTGTTTTAAAATCAGATTTTATATTATACCCCATAATTTACATTCAACAGTTCATAAAAAGACAACTAATATGAGTTGTTAAAATATGTATTTACTGCAAAGGCAAATATATGTTAATCTCTTCATAGATAAAAAATCCAACCCAAAATATATTTATATTTCACATTGATGCATAATGATTGCATATATATTGTCACATCACATTTTTGTGCACACATACCTTAGGTTTACACAAAGGAAAACTATGTAGGTAAGCATTAATCATATTTACTTACCTACTCTTGCAAGTATCTAATAATGGATCCATTTTTAGCTTTTAAAAGAAAAAGAATAGTCACTTAAATGATTCTGTAGATTAAAAAACCTGAAATGAAGTATCACTTCATTCTTAAAATTTATAAAAATGTTTAGAATGTGCATTTTTATCAGACTACTTAGGGGAATGAAAGTTTGAAATTCAATAAATTTCTAAATAATATTTGTAACTATTCAAGACTAGGAAACAATTGTGCTGAAAGCAATTGATAAAAGGAAAATAAAGCATGCATCTATAGCTGTTAGGCACGCATATTCCTCTTTTACATATTGTTAACTTGTCGATTTTTAAAAATTTCAACAGGTAAACATTTTCAGTCCAGTCAGTGTCTGTGAGTTATTATTGCTGTTGTGAAACACCATGGCTAAAGCTTTATGGGGCAGAAACAGTTTATTTGGCTTACACTTTCACATCACTGTTTATTATTGGAGGAAGTCAGGACAGAAACTCAAACATGGAAAGGAACTAGAGGCAGGAGCTGATGACAGGGGCATAGAAGCATGCAACTCAGTGGCTTGTACTATTTGAACAGTCTGCTTTCTTACAGAACCCAGGACCACAAGACCAGGGATAGTCCCACCTACAACAGCATGAGCCCACCCAAATAAATCACTATTTTTTTTTAAAAGAAAAATGTCTTAAGGGCTTGCCAGTAACCTGATCGTAGGAAGGCAATTTCTGAATTGAGGTTCTCTCTTCCCAGATATAAAGCTAGTTGGTGCAGTTAGTTAGTATAATAGGCATTATCTTTTAAGTTACAAAATGGATCTAGGGTATTTTTAGTTCACTGTATTTTGGAATGTTGTGAAAACAATCTTCTTTCTGGAGATAAATAATCTGGTGATTAAATGGATAGGTAACTTGCTGAATTTCATATAGTAATCTAATAGAAAGGAAAAAATAATATGCATTATAAAGAAAAATATTGTCCTTAAATTATAGAATGACTTAACTTTTAGTTTCATTTTGCTCCATCCAGCCCCTACTGTGTTTCCTCAACTCCAAAATTGTTACCCTCTTTTTATTCAATTATTGCATATGTGTGTGTAAAACATATGCAATATATATAATTACATCATTCTGAAGGGATTTTTGTTATTATAAGCAAACATTTTCTTACTAAAACTGCTTTTCTATTTGTAAACACTAGTGATTTATCTTACTATTGACTAAAAATAAGTCTAATATTTTATACCCTGTCTTTTTAAGTCTATTGAAAGTTATAAAAAGAGCAAGTCTCATAACAGTATTTTAGTATGCTAGACTCTAAAGATGATATTGAACATATTTCTCAGACAACAATCACACCGAATTGATTCCTAACCAATTTCAATTAGAGTTAATGCTGATTCAATGAAGTGTATTGCTTATAATCTCTCTCTCTCTCTCTCTCTCTCTCTCTCTCTCTCTCTCTCACACACACACACACACACACACAAACAGACATACACACATATGTTTGTGTTTCAATTTAATAGTACTGTCAATTGGAGAATAAGTATAATAAGCATACAGATTTCCATATTTGTCCAGTAAAACAGGCCATCAACAGGTAAGACTCACCTTGACAAACATGCCTTTCATTTCCCTGGTATAGTCCTTTTCTGTTATGAAAACAAAACACCTGAGTCTGGGTACTTATTGAGAGAGCGAGAGAGAGAGAGAGAGAGAGAGAGAGAGAGAGGTTTATTTAGCTTGTAGTTTTGGAAGGTGAGAGTACAAAATTACTTTTTCTTTTTTTTTCTTGACATCTCTATTTATTTATTTTTTTATTATTTAATTTATTTATTTATTAAAGATTTCTGCCTCCTCCCCACCACCGCCTTCCATTTCCCTCCCCCTCCCATGATCAAGTTTCCCTCCCTCATCAGCTCGAAGAGCAATCATGGTTCCCTGACCTGTGGGAAGTTCAAGGACCACCCACCTCTATCCAGGTCTAGTAAGGTGAGCATCCAAACTGTGTAGGCTCCCCCAAAGCCAGTACATGCAGTAGGATCAAAATCCCATTGCCATTGTTCTTGAGTTCTCAGTAGTCCTTATTGTCCGCTATGTTCAGCAAGTCCAGTTTTATCCCATGCTTTTTCAGACCCAGGCCAGCTGGCCTTAGTGGTTCCCAATAGAACATCCCCATGGTCTCACTGTGTGGGTGCACCCCTCGCGGTCCTGAGTTCCTTGCTCCCTCTCCCATAGTCCCCATCCTCCAAATTTACTCAGGTGGTCTTGTTTGTTTCTATTTCCCATGTATATTAGATCCATGTACATCTCTCTTAGGGTTCTCATTGTTGTCTAGGTTCTCTGGAACTGTGATTTGTAGGCTGGTTTTCTTTGCTTTATGTTTAAAAACCACTTATGAGTGAGTACATATGATAATTGTCTTTCTGGGTCTGGGTTACCTCACTCAATATGATGTTTCCTAGATCCATCCATTTGTCTGCAAATTTCAAGATGCCATTATTTTTTTCTCCTGTGTAGTACTCCATTGTATAAATGTACCACATTTCCTTATCCATTCTTCAGTTGAGGGGTATTTAGGTTGTTGCTAGATTATAGCTAAGACAAACAAACAATTCTGCTATTAACGTAGTTGAGCACATGTCCTTGTAGTATAGTTGAGCATCCTTTGGGTAATTATTATTATCAAAAGTGGTAATAATCCAATAAAAAATGGAGTACAGACCTCAACAGAGAACTCTCAACAGAGGAATCTAAAGTGGCTAAAAGACACTTATGGAAATGATCAACATCCTTAGTCATCAGCAAAATTTGAATCAAAACAACTCTGAAATTCCATATTAGACCTGTTAGAATGGGCCAATATCACAAACACTCACGACAACTTATGCTGGAGAGGTTTGGGGTAAAGGGAAAAGTCCTGCATTGCTGGTGGGAGTGCAAACTGGTACAGCCCCTTTGGATGTCAGTGTGGCGATGTCTCAAAAAATTAGGAAACAACCTTCCTCAAGAACCAGAGTCAAAACCCGGTCTCGAAAAACCAAAAAAAAAAAAAAAAAAAAAAAAAAGAACCAGAGGCATTACTATTTTAAAAATGTGAGGAGTACTTGTTTGGGGGTATGTGCTTTTTATTGAAAATTTCTTTAACAAACAGGTCAAAAATGTGATGAAAACTATCATGGCTGGATTGCAGCAAACCAACACTGAAAAGATTCTTCTGAGCTGGGTCCGACAGTCAACGCACAATTATCCACAGCTTAACGTCATCAACTTCACCACCAGCTGGTCTGATGGCCTAGCTTTGAATGCTCTCATCCACAGTCACAGGTAAATTTGAAATTTAAATTGTTTTTTTAAGTATTGATTTAGACACTAATGATGTATTTTATTGCAATATGACCTGTCTACTAGGAAAAATGGTGTTCACAATATCGATCTAAGTATTTATTGAAACAGACTAAGCATATCATCATATATTTACCTGCTTATGTGAGATAGGGCATCTCTAGGTAGGTATTCCTGTCTCAGTTCTCAGAATAATGGGATTACATGCTTTAAACACCATGGCTAGGAGTTTTCTAATTTTTTAGTTACATATGGCTGTGGTTGAAGGAGGAACAAAAATGAACACATTTTATACTTAGACTCCAAAACAACCAGATTATTTCATGACTTTGCTAATAAGGGGGCTGATAGATTTCAATAGAAGCAGAAATAAGTTTGAGCCTAGACTACAGAACTCAAAGTGGTTTCAAATTTTATGCAAGTGGTTTTAGTGAGATCACCATTCTCAGATAAATAATGTACAGGTAAACATTTGTCATATGAAACATAAGCTTCCATAGCAAACATCATGATATCATGGACGTTTTCTTTCTGATGAGGATTAAAAGAAACATTAAGCATTTTAGTAACCATAGCAAAAAAGGGGGTGGGCATCTAGTGAGTTCAATAACTCAGTGTTCAGAACATCAAAAGAGAGTTTTTTTTTTCTATATAGAGCAGCAAAGCAATTTCTTTGAATTATGGAACAATTCTGTGGGCATTCATATAAATAACAGTATAACATAGTAAACTAAGCAGCTTTACTATAGTCCAGACAGTGTTCTAGTTTTCACAATGACAAAACAATTGTTTTATTTTCTTAGATAATAAAGTTTAATAAATTAATTTATAATTTTTCAAATAAAGTTATAATCATGTGGGAAAGGTGCATATATACATACATAATTATATATAAAATATATTATTTTAAAATACAATACTTTCATATGTACAAGTTATACAGCATCATTCTACATATGATTATATCATGTAATATTTCCTCCAAGAAATATCTACCTTGGTCTTGTCATTAACTGTTCTTTTAAATGACTCCCAAATTAATTGTTTATTTTTTTTAATGAATTCCACTGGACTTCAGCTTCCCAGAATACCCACACAGGTTATCTTTTGTCACGTGTATTTATCTATTTTTGTTCCCTTTTCTTTTTCACCAAGTCTCCCATTTTTCTATACCACTCTTGTTTCCAAAGAAGGCCAGAATATAAATTTTCCTTGTGGTAAGGCTCAACTCAAGGGCAAACTCAAAGTAAGCATCTTTGTCAGGTGTCATGCTGCAGCTGGGCTTAATTAGTCCCATCCAGACCAGGTTTCCAGGTGAGAGATTCAGCAAAACTGACTGTAAAAAGTAGTCTGATTGGTTCTGATCCACACATTTAACAAGGTATACAGGCTGATTTTCATAGGTACAACAAAAGAAAGCTTTCCACAGCTTCAGTACAGTCAGTTAAGGATAGATTGAGCTATTGATTTTGCATCATCAGTTCATGCTCATTAATGCAGCCACATGCTTCACATTAAGGGCCTGAAGAAATATTGATCTTGCTCTTCATGTACATATTAGCAGATAAACAAAAATATTGAGGATTGGCTTATGTGCTCCTTGGTGGCTCTTTCCTATTTTCATTTCAAGTGGGAGACTTCACGCCTGGAAGCATGTTCACACACCATATTTGTTCATTTTCTTTTTATAATTTTTGAACATGTTTCTAAGTAATACAGGAAACATCCAGCTTGTCCTATCCCTGACCTACTTGTTCTCTGCCACAGTGTATCTGCATTTATGTATTTTGAATGAGCCATCAATAACTATCTTTTTATACATTGCATGTTTAGTTCTCAAGAGGTTCCTTACAGTTGCTTGATGCTTTTTCATGAATCACCTGCCTCTTTGTCTTTGACAGATGTTAATATTGTTTATCTAGAGAAAAAAAAACATGGTTGGACTTTCTGTTCCAAGGTGATTGTCATTGGCACTCTTAGGAATGTCATTCAGTGCCCTGATTTCAATAATTGAGTGAGTAAGCTATATAGAACAGAGACAGCAAAGCACAGAGACCTTGGGAATGAAAAGGTTTATGTTCAAACACAATGTCCACTACAGTGAACTTGAAAGGAAGTCAGGTTATACTTTTACACAAAAATGATAATTGATAAGAAATATATACAAAATATAAACATTAAATTATAATAACCTTAAAAATGAATTTAAATTTCCATGCTAACTCCTTTTTCCTATCCCAGGATGTGGTTTAAGAAAAAGTTATCCATTATGTTACTGAGATCTCCCTTTGGTCTAGTTCTGCTCCTTGTTACATGTGATCTTTGTTGAAAGGATCCAGGTGAGAAGAGAGTCAGAATTTATTATGAAATAAAATAAGATACACCTGATGATAAAAATGGGTAGTTCTCAAAGAGGAAAAAACTATCATGGGATGAGAGTCAACGGTAGTCAGAGAGGCAATTTTATAGTGCAAGCATTGGAGGGGTGAGAATTGACATTGGACAAAAGGACAATTGTACCAACCTATATTTTTTAAGTAAGTGTTATACTATTTCTCAAAGTTACTCAAACAAACAGCTTTCCTGATGTACATTTTCCTGCCAAAGTGATTGAGAAACTGATTTGAATTGATGGTTCCTAAAGAAGAAAGTGATTTATCTTTATTGTATACCAGAAAGTCAAAACAAGATAGTGTGATTTTAATTTTCTCAATGGTATAGAAAAATCATGTCTCCACCAAGGGTAAAAGAGAGATTCAGATTCAGATCCAATTCATTTACCAAAGACCTGAAATTGAGGTTTCTTATTTCATAAGCTGCTGATTATAAGGAAGAGTTCCATCCTCAATATCTTTTAACCCTATTAATATTTGTCTAGCTACCTAAGAGTCATCCCCAGAATTGAAATCCTCAAAACATTTAGAAGGTAACTATTTAAAGACTTATATGTCAACTTTCCTAAGGGGCTTTGGGAGGATTTCCTAAGAAGAATTTCCTTTGTATGGTTTACTTAGGAGTAATGAATCTAGCCAGGTGGTAATGGTGCACACCTTTAATCCCAACACTTGGAGGCAGAGACAAGCACAGCTCTGTGAATTCAAGGCCAGCCTGATGGCCAGCCTAAGAGCTAGTTTCAGGACAGGCTCCAAAGCTACAGAAAAACATTGTCATGAAACAAACAAACGAACATTATGAGTCCAGTTGGAAATTTTTAAAAGTTTGGTGGCTGGAGGAGAAGCTAAAAGTATAGGGAAAAAATCTTTCTAACTCCTTTCTAGGAGTTAATAATTGTTAACCCTAAGGACCCTCTCTATAAGTTCTGATCAGAACCTGTTAATATCCTGGTGAAGGCATTTTTATCATATTTCTGAATGGATTTGAAATTTCTATAATGCACATTGTTTGTAGATCATTGGAATTGATTGAATCTGCAGTCAGATTAGAGATTATATGCGATAATATACAAAAAGATCTGAATATACAAAAGGTTACCAATAATGTACTTCAGAAAGGCTTAGGCTTATGGTTAAATAAGGACCTAAGTACACTTCAGGGAATTCTTCATAGCATTTCCCTGTAGGGTAAGATGGTTCTTCTGTCAATATATTTTTTAAAGATTATTTTCTTGTTCATTTTACTTATTTATATAAGTATGTATCTGCTTGAGTGTATTTCATGTATGTGTAGGCACCTTCAGAGGCCAGACGAGGGCACTAGTTCACTGAAAGATGCAGTTTCAAGCAGCTGTGAGTCATGCAACATGGGTGCTGGGAATGACTTCATGTCCTCTGGGAAAGAAGCAAGCACTCTTATTGAGCAATCTATTCAGTCTGATCCTGTTAATGTTATTTAGTGGATAAGTTGGGGGATCTCATTGGTAAATTCTGCTTTTCCAAAGGACTAAACTCTCCAAAAAGAATATTTAATATTTAATACTGAGAGATATATTTTTAGGCTGAATGATAATGAAGATAAGAAAATGTCACTGTGTCCTTAAAGAGATCTCATGTTTGAAGAAAAAATTTAGTTTCAAGCATATTAAAAAAACCTGAATAGCAAATTTTTAAAGGTACATAATGTAAGGCATTCCATGCTAGGAAAGATATTTTTAATGGTAACAGCATAAACTATTTTCTTAAAAATAAATTTTAATTGTTTGAGATGAATAGGACTATGTCAGTTCCACTTTCCATTTCCTAACCTAAACCCTCCCCCTTCTCTTTCAAATTCATGACCTAAACATGACCTGGACAAGGAGAATACCAGTAGAAATGCTAACTTGAAGGGGGAGAAACTCTTTGAGGTTTCAACCATAAACAAAGAACTATATGCAAGTAAGGTGTGCTAAGAGTAGGAATAGCAATGTTCCCTAGGGAAGGGCACAACAATTGATTATCTGATACCAAATGGTCAGCCCGGAAAACATATACATGCAACTAAGAATGATAAGGACTAATAGCATTGTGTTTTTGTATTTAGAAGTGTATGTGCTTCATTGTTCTTGGGTGTGTATGTTTACGCTCATATACATATATATGTAAGAACAACTGAAGAAACGGGTTTAAAAAATAATTTATTTATCTATTCCTTATAATTTCTTATATGTTTACATAGTAGTTTGATATAGAAAATGATAAAGTCTATAGGTCTTGATCAGGCTTGTTCTGTTTGCTAGATAAAGAAATAAAAGGCAAAAAATTTTTCAATGCAGCAGGTAGCAGTAAAATATTATAACACAGCAAAAAGAATCAGCATCTTACATGCTTCCTCTGTATGGTAAAGTGAGGTGGGGAACACACTAGCTCATTCTGTCCTCCTTTAAAGATGAAGGATAGGATGACATGGGTTCTGATACACAGACATGAGCTACCTAAACCTTCCTATACAGGACAGACTGAGGTGCAGGAACACATGTTTTTTCTTGACCTTAAACATAGGACAGATTAAGGTTAGCACAACAAGGGTTCTATGAGACAGATGCTATCTTTTCCCAAGTCTCCTTCATAGGACACATCCAACCTCCTCTATTGGACAGATTAAGGTTGGAAAGATGTGGATTCTGAGAGTCAGACTGTACCTCCTTCCAAACCACCTACATAGGACAAAATGAACTAGAGAGACCAATAATTCATTTCTAACCTTCTTTTTAGCACAGGCAAAGGCTTGGGCAACATAAATAGTGAGAAAAATCTACCTTCGTAGCATACTTTGTAGGGCTTACTGGGGTGGAGCACACAGTAGTTCAGTTGTAACTACTTCCGTATACCCAATTACATTAGAATAACATCAATTTCAAAAGACAAAAGCAAACCCCCTGCAATTCTCCTTTGAAGGACAGTCTGAGATTGAGAGTTCATGAGGTAACTCCTATCCACCTAGAACACTTTGAAACTACACTGTAGAGTAGATCATGGTTATAAGAGCTTGGAATCAGAAACAGAAGCTAGTGCCTTCTAGTATAGTGGTTCTCTGTATGTGGGTTTCCACCCCTTTTGAGGGTCAAGTGACCCTTTCACAAGGGTCAATTAAGACAATTGGAAACTAAGATATTTATATTATAATTCATAACCATAGCAAAAAAATACAATTAATAAGTAACAATGAAAGAAATTCTATGTTTGAGGATCATGACTATATATATATATATATATATATATATATATATATATATATATATATATAGTTGCAGGATGAGAAAGGTTGAAAACTACTGTTCTAGCTCTTTTTCATAGGATAAAGTGGAGGTGTAGAACATGCTAGGATGCTCTTGTAGTTATCTGCAGTACAGATGAAGGTGGATTTTGAGAAACAAACACGGGGTTCCTTCAAGACTTTTTGGGAGGGAGGACTGAAGTAGGCTTCTCACTCCACTCCTAGTTATACTATGTGTAATTATGCATACATAGGACAAATAAAGGTTAGCGTGATGTCGATTTTAGAAGACAGAGACCAGCTCCCTCCAAGCCTCACCTGTAGTCTGGGCAGGTGGAGATCATTCTAGTTAATTACCAACTTCCCTCAGAGGACAGTTTAAGATTAGAACTATATGGATACTGAGATAAACTCAATAGCTCCCTCTAATCATGCTCTATAGGAATACTGTGGTGGAGAACACGCAAGTTCACTCTAATCCCACTCCGTAAGACATAAAACATAAGATGAAATGGATTCTGAGTAACAGACAGGAACTCCCCCCCAAGCCTTCTTCTTGGGACATATTGAGTTATAGAACACAGTAGTTCACTCATAACCTGTTTAATAGGAAAGGCTAAGAACATGCATTCTGGGAGATAGATGCAAGTTCCTTAAAGCCTCTTTGGTAGGACAGAAGAAGTTGGAGTGCACATTAGTTCATTCCTTTCCTTATCTGTAGGGTATATCAAGCTCTGGAAAACCTGGACTTTGAAGGGAGAGAAACTCTCTCCCTCCAAAATTCTTCAGAAAGACAGACTGAAGTGGAAAGCATACTAGTTAACTCCTATTAAAACTCCACAGGACTGATAAAGTTTAAGGTGTCCTGGACACAGTGTTTTACAGGAGAGATCAATTGTGATTCTGAGAGAAAAACACCAGCTCCCATCAAACCTCTTCTAGGAAGACTGAAGTTGAAAGCACACTAGGTCACCCCCTATCCTCCTACTTTGGATAGAGAAAGGGGCTGAAAACAGGTATTCTGAGAGACAGAAACAAGCTTCCTCTAAGTCTTCTTTGTAAGATACATTAAGATGGAGAGCACATTGGAATATAACTTGTACTTATGACAGATCAAGGTTAGAAATCAATGCATTCTGAGACAGAAAGTAGCTCTCTCCAGGCACTCTTTATAGAACAGACTGAGATGAATAACACACTAGTTCACTCCTACCATATTCTTATTACAGAACAAGGACCAGGCAAAGTGGACACTGAGAGAAAAACAATAGCTACCTCCAAGCTTCCTCCACATGACATGATGAGGTGGAGAGAACAGTAATTCATTACTTACATCTTCCATGGAGCATATCAAGTTAGGAAAACACAGATTCTGACAAACGCACACTAGATTCATATAAACTTCCTTGTAGGGCAGATTGAACTGAAGATCACACTAGTTCATTCTTAAACTCCTCAATAGGACAGGTGAAGGTTAGAATGATATGGATCCAGAAAGACACTAATTTTACTTAGACTCCTCTGTTAGATGCTGAGATGGGAATTACAAAATAACATTGCTAACATACTCCATTGGGATAAACAATTTAGGACAAAAAAACATAAACTTGCTCCCTCCAATCCTCTTTTGTGGGATACAATGAGTTTAAATGCACACTATTTGTGCTTTTTAGTATAGATCAAGTTAGGATTGTGAGAGACAGACACTAGCTTTTTCTCTGAGACCCCTGGTAGGATATATTGAGAAGGAGAGCACAATGGTTCTCTTCTAATGTTATTTAGGGGAAATATCAAGGAGGTTTGGACAACATGAATTCTGAGAAATAGACACTAGCTTCCTCCAAACTTTATCCTTAGAGCATACTGAGGTAGAGAACCTACTAGTTCTTTCATAACTCACTCTTCAGAACATATCAAGTTAAGGACTAAATGAATATAGAGCAACAACTACTAACTCCATCCAAGATTCACACAATGAGGTCGAATGCATGGTAGTCTAGTCCTAACCTCATCAGTATAACAAATCAAGCTTAGGAAACTCTGGATGCTGATAAAGAGAAATGTTCTCCAAGAAAGAATTAGTACAAATTGAAGTAGACTACCTTATTTGTTTTTTTTTTACCTCTTACATAGGACAGATTAAGGTTAGGATGACATGGAGTCTGAGTGACAGATACTAGTTTCCTCCAATCCCCATTCCATGGGACAGACTGTTGTGGAGATTATGCTAGTTCACTCCTAATCTTCCTACTCTCCTCTGTAGAACAGATGGAGGTTAGGACAGCAAATATTTTGTTAGAGAGACACTAGCTCTATTCAAGCATCCTTAGTAGGGCAGACTGAGTTGGAGTGTAAACTAGTTCATGTCTGTCCTCCTCAATAGGAAAGAGTAATTTAGGACAATATGAATACTGAAAGACAGACTCTAGCCCCTCCTAGCATCCTCTCTTGGAAAGACTGATGTGGATATTACAATAGTTCATTCCTAACTTACTGTGAGTCAGGATTAAAGTTAGGACTACATGGCTTATGAGAGGAAAGCACTAATTCTAAGAGTATCCATAGGACAATCTAAATTGAAAAGCATATTACTTCACTTCTTTCCTACTCTGTTAAACAGAATGAGTTAGAATAAAATTTATTCTGAAGGACAGACTAGCTCTGCCAAAGCCTCTTCTATAAGATAAGCTAAGGTTTACAAGAAGCTAGTATATTTTTAAACTCATCAGTAGGACATACCAAATTAGGAAGATTTGGAGAGCGATGGACACCAGCTCTGTAAAAGCCTCTTCTGTAGGAAAAACTGAGATGGAGAGCAGACTAGTTCACTTCTAACTGCTTCTGTAGGGCAGATCAAGATCACTACAATTGAAATCCGATAGATAGACACTATTTCCCTCTAGCTTTTTGCATCGTGATAGAGAGAAGTCTTGATCAGTCCTATCCTTCCTTACCTGTAACACAGATCAAATTTAAGAAAAGAGATTCTGAAAGACAGGCACTAGCTCCCACCAAGCCTTCTTTTGTTATGAAAGACTGGCAGAGAGCACACCTGCTCCCTCATAACTTTCCCCATCAAACTCCTCACACCACTGATTCTTTTTTATTGTTTTCACAGTGCTATACATTTCTCCCTGTCCCTCTTCCTCCCCTCTCTTCTTCTACCGTCTCCTGTGACACCCACACCCCCAATTTACTCAGGAGATCTTGTATTTTTCTCCTTCATATGCAGATGTAAATATGTCTCCCTTAGGGTCTTCTTGTCTAGCTTCTTTGGGGTTGAGGACTGTAGGCTGTTATTTCTTTGCTTTATATCTAAAAGATACCTATGAGTGAGTACATGCTATATTTGTGTTTTTGGGTCTGGGTTATCTTACTCAATATGTTTGTTAAAGACTTATTCATTTATTTATGTATTATGTATACAGTGTTCTGTCTGCATGTGTGCCTACAGACCTGAAGAGGGCACCAGGTCTCATTATAGATGGTTGTGAGCCACCATGTGGTTGCTGGGTATTGAACTCAGGACCTCTGGAAGAATAGTCAGTGTTCTTAACCTCTGAGCCATCATTTTAGCCCTCAATATGTTTTTTTAGATCCATCCATTTGCCTGCAAACATCAAGATGTCATTTTTTTCTACTCTGTAGTACTGCAATATGTTAATGTACACATTATCCATTCTTATTTTGAGGGTCATCTAGGTTTTTTCCAGGTTTTGGGTATTATGAATAATGCTGCTATGAACAAAGTTGAGCACATGTCCTTGTGGTATGGTTGAGCAACTGCTGCAGCCAGCGCAGCCTGGATAGCCAAGACTGGTGGGGGGTGCCGGGATAGAGAAACAGAGGCTTCTTTTCAGGTGGAAGAACAGCAACCTTTATTTTGCCCGGCGACCTTTTATACCTCTACTCCTGTGGAGACCCACTGGCCAGAAAGAACACAATCATCCTTGTCAATTACAGACCACAAGGAAGTTCTGCTTTCAGTCAGGGGGAGTGAGGACAGCTGGATCACAACAACTAGCAACCTTTTGGTATATACCCAAAAATGGTATTGCTGGATCTTGAGGTAGATTTTTCATAATTTTCTGAGAAATCAACATACTGATTTCCAACACAGTTGTACGAGTTATCACTTCCACCAGCAATGGAGGAGTGTTCCCCTTACCTGACTCCTCTGCAGCATAAGAAGTCATCAATGTTTTTGATCTTAGCCATTCTGACAGGTGTAAGTTGGAATCTCAGAGTTGTTTGTGATTTGTATTTTTCTGATGGCTAAGGATGGTGAGCATTTCCTTAAGTGTCTTTCGGTCTTTTGAAATTCATCTGTTAAGAGTTCTCTGTTTAGGTCTCTACTATGTTTTTGTATTGAATTATTTCTTCTTTTGATGTCAAGTTTCTTGAGTTCTTTGTATATTTTGGAGATCAGTTCTCTGTCTGATGTGGGGTGTGTGAAGATCCTTTTCCATGCTGTAATCTGCAATTTTATCTTGTTAACTGTGCCCTTTATTTACAGAGGCTTCTCGGTTTGAAGAGATCCCATTTATTAATTGTTGTTCTTAGTATCTGTACTACTGGGGTTATATTTAGGAAGTGGTCTCCTGTGCCAATGTGTTTGTGTATTTCCCACTTTCTCTTCTATGAGGTTCAGTGTGGTTAGGTTTATGTTGAGGTCTTTGATCCATACACTTGAGGTTTGTGCATGGGGATAGATATGGATCTATTTTCATTCTTCAATATGTTGGCATTTGATTATGTCAGCACCATTTGTTGAATATGCTTTCTTTTTACCATTCAATTCCCACACCTATAAATACCTGTTTTTTGACAAAGAAGCTAAAAATACCACTCATTCTTAAAGACAGACATTAGCTCCCTTCAAGTTTCCTCTGTAGGACAAAATAATATGGACAGCACCTTACTTCACTCCATTTTTTTTAGTTGGACAGATAAATATTAGGAAAACACAGCTTCTGAGGGACAGGCACTTGATTCATTGAGACTCTTTCACGGACAGCCGGAGGTGGCATGTCAACTAATTAGTAATTAGTTTAATTACTTAAATTAGTTTAAGTAATAATAAGTACTTAATTTATCCATAAAACAGATCAAGTTGAGGACAACTTTGATTCTATGAGAGAGAAACCAGCTCTCTCCAAATTCTTTGCAGTAGGACAAACTGAAATAGAGAGTACATTAGTTCATCCCTAATCTTCCCCATAAAACAGATGATAAATTTCATGAGATACATTATGAGAGACCAACACACTGCTTCAATCCATTCCCTCTAAGCAAGACAGACTATGGTGGAAAGCATACTAATTCAATTGTAACCATATCTAGAGAATGGAGCAAGATTAAGAGGACATAGATTCTAATAGATGAATAGTTAATCACTCCATTCCCCTCTGTAGGACAGGGTGAGGTAGAGCACACTAGTTTATTTTTAACCTTCTCTGTAGAACAGATCAAGGTTACTAGCACTTAGTATCTGAGAGATAGATGCGACATAGTCTCTAGCCCTCTCAATAGAACCAACTGATATAGGGAGTACACTACTTTATTAATAACATCCTCAGTAAGGACAAATCATCTCAAAGCATCATAGATTCTGAGAGACAGCCACTACTTCCCTACCAACATCCTCTGTAGAACAGACTGAGATGGAGAGCTCTCCAGTTTACTCCTATCCTGCTCTGTTGAACATAATGTGTCTGAATGGCTTGGATTGTAAGAGACAAACACTAACTCCCTTCAGTTATTTTCCAAAGAAGAGACTGAGGTGCAGGGCAACCTCGGCCAATGCTATCCTTATTTGTAGGATACATCAAAGTTAAGAAAACACAAATTTGAAATATACCCACTAACTCTGACCAAGCCATCTCCACAGGCCAGAGTGATGTGGAGAGCATTCTAGTTACCAATCATCCTGCATTACAGATCAAGGTTAATACAGAATGGATTTTTAGACATAGCCTCTAGAATTCAGGTTTTCAGTGGGCAACTGCTTGAAGCTCAGAAAAGGTCAATTCAGTAATTACACATGATGGACATAATTTCTAATAAATGTGTAATTACTGAATCAGCCTTTTCATTTCTCTGTGAGTTCTGCATGTTCAGTTTTTGCAGCACACCATAAAGCAGTCCAGGTAAGAGCAGTTTCTTGCCCAAATGGCTAACCAACTCCATAAGGAGTCTCTTCAGTGCCCATCATCCTCTTGAAGTAGTTTGGTGCTGCAAGAAAAGTCCTAAGTTCTTAAAATAATTTAAATGCCACATTCTGAAGGTCTCTGAAAGATTTGAAGAATACCTATCCATCTGAACTACATTTCTGTATATTTAGAAAATCTAATTAGCATTACTTTGAGTTTGACTATTATAGATGATTATCTATTAACCTATATTTCTTAATTATACATTATATTTTTAAATGAACTACACAAAACCATACCTTAATCAAGATCAGAAATACATATACATATAACAAAATTGACTTTAAATCTTTATAAATAAAACAAGATCCATACCAATGTAAAGTATCCATCTCAATAGCATATCCCCCTTTAAATGTAAAGAAACATTTACAAGCTGTATTTGGGAATATGAGTGCAATTCTGTCCAATCTTCTTCCTGCTGTTTATTGGATGAAGTATTTTCTTTGCGGAGGTGTTTGCAGCAACCATTCAGGGGTTCTTGATCCATCAAACCATGTTGGTCTGGAAACAATCCACAGGCTATCATCTTCTGTGTAAACAAAAGAAGAACCTCTTTTCCAAAGCAAAATATCCTTAGACTCAAATTTTGAATTCAAGATACCTTTGAAATATCTATGTTGGCTTAGCTTAGCAGTCCCCAGAATCAAAAGTCTCTCTGCAGTCAAAAAATTTAAAGATGACAAAATAATATAAACAATCCAAACTCTGTGAATTTTCCATCTTCACATGGTTTATTTTTTTTCTGTACTCTGTCTCTTTAAAAACTTTATGATTTTTAAACCCTTTACTTGTTTTTAATAACTATTATTTTTCTTCTCTCTTCCAAGCCTACATATATTTATCCAACACTGTAGCACATTTATAGGTCTTTTTTGTCTGGATTTGTCTTTATTGCATATCTGTAATTATTTATTGTCCAGAAGTACTTTTTACATTGTTGCATGATAACTCTCTTCAAGCTCCCTCTGTAGGACAGACTGAGGTGGAGAACACACAAGGTTACTCCTATGCTTTTCCTTATGACAGATCAAAGGTCAGACCACTTGGATATGAGATCCTGATACTAGCTTTATCCTGTGTTTCTCCATGGTATATATGAAAGGGTATATTACACTAAGTCACTGTTGTATTTATTGAGAGAACAACTCAAGGTTGAGACAATATGGATTCTGAAAGACAGACACCAGGCTCCTACAATCCTCCTCAATAGATTACACTAGATATGGGACACATATGGTTTTATTCCTGTATCTTCCATAGGACAGATAAAGGAAAACATATCTTCTGAGTGACAGACATTAGATCCCTACAGGTCTTCTGTGTAAAACATACTACTTCACTTCCAAACTCTTCTGTTGTACAGAGGGCATTTAAACAACATAAATTGTGAGAGAAAGACATTACTCCCTCCAGCTCTTTTCTGCAGGATAGACTGAAGTGCTGAGCACCATATATCAATTCTATCCTTATCTGTAGGAAACATCAACATTAATACAACATGGATTCTGAAAGCTAGGCATTGCTCCCCACAAGCTATCTACAGTGACAGTTTATTTAAGAGAATATTAGTTTATCTATGACCTTTTCCATAGGAAAGATTAAGATTAACACAATATGATTCTTGAAGAAAGACACTATTACCCTCAAAGACTATGTAGAAGGGACTGAGTTAGAGAGCACACTAGTTCACTAAAGACCTACTAAGTTATACAGAACAAGGTTAGGACAACATGAATTCTAAAGGACAGACACTAGATCTCCCAAGACTATTAAGACTCATTGTAATATAGTTCTTACTAATTCATTCCTAACCTTATCCATGAGGCAGATTAAGGTTAGGACAATCTAGGATTCTGTGGTACATAAACTAATCCCCTCTAAGATTCATCACTCTGTGTGACTGGCAGAAATGGAGAACTCATAAATTAACCCCTAATCTCCTCCATTGGACAGATCAAGGGTTATATGACATGGCTTTTGAGAGAATGACAGTAGTTCTCTCTGTGCTTCTTCTGTAGGACAGATTTTGTTTGAAGGCAACTAATTCTATTTTAACCTCCTTTGTAGGACAGATCAAGCTTAGTTCATCATTAATTCTAAGATACAAACACTAGCTCCCTTCAGCTTTTTAGTATAGGATAAACAGAGCCATAGAGCATATTAAGATACTTCTTTCCTTTTCTGTAGGACAGATCAAAAATAGGATGACATGGTTTCCAAGAGACAGAGAGTAGCTCTCTCAGACTCATCTTCCAAATATGTACTGTGCAATAGATCACACTAAGTAAATCTTTTCCATATCCATAGGAAAGATCAAGGTTAAGAGAACATGGATTCTGAATGGTAGACACTAGCTGCATCCATGTCTCCTCAGTGAAATGGAATGAGGTTTAGTGCCCTTTACTTCCCTCTTCAACTTTCCCATAGAGCAGATGTGGTAAGAATGACATTGATTATAATAGACAGGTACAATCTTCATCACAGCCTTCTCTATTGACACACTGAGGTGGAGTGTAAACTAGTTTATTTCCAACCTCCTCTGATGAAAAGAACAACTTAGTATGACAAGTATTTTGAGAGACAGAAACTAGTTTCTTTTAATACTCCTTTGTAGGACAGATTAAAGTGTAAAGTATTGAACTTCTAACCTGCTCTGTAGGGCAGATAAAGTAAGGGCAACAGGGATAATGAAAGAAAGTTCTTTTCTATGAAGTTCTTGAAGACTAGTACATGCTAGACATAACTATCCTTTTTTGTAGAAAAGATCATAAGACAACATGAGTGTTGAGAGATAGACACTAGCTTTCACCAAGGTCTCTTCATAGTAAAATAATGAGGTGATGAACACACTAAATCATTCCTAATCTCCTTTTGAGGTCAGATAAAGTTTAGCATACCATGTCCTCTTACAGATAAACATTTGCTTTCTCCATGACAGTTCTACAGGAAGACATGAAGTGAAGAGTATTCCTGTGCAATCTTATCCATTTCAATTTGACATATCAAGGTTAGGATGGTATAGATTCTGAGAGATGGACACTATCTCCCTCTAAGACTCTTTCCTAGGACAGACTGAGGTAAAGTGCACACTCTCCCTCTAAGACTCTTTCCTAGGACAGACTGAGGTAAAGTGCACACTAGTTATCTCCTAGCTTTATAAGTGGGACAGGTCATGTTTAGGACAACCTGGATTCTGAAAGAGAAAAAATAATTGACTCCAAGTTTCCTCAGTATGACAGGCTGAAGTGTGAGTACTATAGTTTACTTCTAATCTCCTCCATTGATCAGATCATGGTTTGTTTAATATGGATTCTGAGATACTTACACAAGCTCACTTCATGCTTTTTCTGTAGGAAAGAGTGGTGGAAAGCAGAGGAATTTGCTCTTAACCTCTTCTATAGGGCTCATTAAGTTTAGGATAATATGGATTCTGAGAGAGAGATACTAGCTCACCTCAGCTCTTTTCTGTAGGGTATACTGAGGTATAGAGCACATTAAGTCATTTATAGCCTAGTTTGTAGGAATGGTCTAGCTTAAGACAACATGGCTTCTAAGATATAGCCACTAGATTCCTGCAAGCCTCGTCAGTAGAACAGACTGAGTGGGAGAACGCAGTATTTCACATGCAACCTCCTCTGGAGAATAGGTCAAGTTTAGCATGAAAATGATTCTGAGAAATAGACACTGGATCCTATCAAGCCTCCTGTGTAGGGCATGGTGAAATAGAGACTACACTACTTCACCCCTGTCTTCTTCAATAGGGCAGAATAAGGTTAGGGCAACATGTATTCTGAGAGACAGATACTAGACCACTCAAAGACTTTTAACTAGGAAAGACAGAGAAACTGAACACTTGTTTGCTCACGACCTCATATGTAGGCAAGATCAAAGATAGGACAACATGGATTCTGAATGAGAGAATGCTAGTCTCTCCTTGACTCCTTAGTAGGGCAGACTTAATTAAAAAGCATAATGATTCACTCCTAAGCTCATATATACACTAGATCAAGGACAGAATGACATGAATTCTGAAATAGACACTAGCTGCCTTCTTTTCCTCCTTCATATTAAGCAATGATATGGAGAACACTCTAGTGCAATCTAATATTTTATATAAGACAGATAACGATTAGAACAAGAGGAGCTCTGGAGGGATGCATGACCTACATCCACCATTTCTTAGTCAGACAAGTGGAAAGCATACCAGGTCACTCCTATCATCCTCTGAAGGACATATCAAGTTAGGACAACATGGATACTGCAAGACAGACACCAGCTCCCTGAAGCCAAGCATATCAGGCATACTTAGGTAGAGAGCACAGTAGTTCTCTTGTGACATCTTGCATTGGAGAGATCAATTTAGGAAAAAAAAAATTGATTCAGAGAGACGGAAAGTGACTCCCTCAAAGCCACTTCAGTAGGACAGACTGATGTAGAGTGCATACTATTTCAGTATTAATCTTATCTATTTGAGAGAGCAGGGTAAGCACAAAATGGATTGTGAGAGTGAATCACTAGATCCCTCCACACCTTCATAGGACAGAGTAAAGAGGAGACTACACAAGTTCACTTCTGCCCTCCTCGGTGGGGCAGATAAGTCTTAGGCCAACATGGATTCTGAGACACAGACGTAAGCACCCTCTAAGACATATTTTGTTTGTTTGTTTGAGACAGAATTTCTTTGTAGCTTTGTTACCTTCCTGAAACTATATTGTGTAGACCATGTTGGCCTTGAACTCACAGAGATCCACCTGCTTCTTCCTCCAAAGTGCTGGGATTAAAGGTGTGCACCACCACCCCCAGGCTTCTAAGATTCTTAAATGGGATGGAGTAGGAATAAATACAACTGCACCCTAACCTTTATCTGTAGGACAGATTAAAATTTGGACAAGCAGAGTTTTGAGATACAGTCACTAATTTCATCCAAGCCTCTCCTGTAGGACAGACAAACTGGGATGATGATCACACTAGTTCACTTCTAACCTCCTCTATTGGACAGACTGTGCTAGAAAGATGTATTTTGAGAGACAGACACTAGTTTCCTCCAGCTCTTTTCCCTGGGTGATAGTCAGGAATAAAGTAGGCTAAGTCACTTCTAATTTTATTTGTAAAAAAAGATCCATGTTAAGAAAACATGGATTCTGAGAGACAGACTACCAGCTTCTACCAAGTTCCTCAATAGTACAAACTAAGGTGAAAAGCACATCAGTTCCCTTATAACATCCTCCAGAGGATAGATAAGCTTAGCACAGCACAACTTTTGAAAGACAGATACTAACTTCCCCCATGCAACCTCTGTAGGACAGCCTGAGGAGGTGAGCATGGTAAATTACTCCTATCCTCTTCAGTAACCTGGATCAAGGTTAGGAAACCATGGATTCTAAGAGAGAGACACTAGGTCCGTTCAAGACTCTTTGGAAGGACAGGGTGAGGTGGGACTGAGTATAACCTTACCTGTAGGACAGTTAAAACATAGAACAACCAAGATTCTGAGAGAAACTAACTTTTTTAAGATGACTCAGTAGAGAGACCAGTTTTACCCATGCTTTTTCAGTCACAGTCCAGCTGGCCTTGGTGAGCTCCCAATAGATCAGCTCCACTGTCTCAGTGGGTGGGTGCACCCCTCGTGGTCCCGACTTCTTTGCTCATGTTCTCCCTCCTTCTGCTCCTCATTGGGACCTTGGGAGCTCAGTCCAGTGCTCCAGTGTGGGTCTCTGTCTCTATCTCCATCCATCAACTGGACTCTCTGAACATGGCGAACAATGAGGGCTGATGAGAAGCAAAGGACAATGGCACAGGGTTTTGATCCTGCTTAATGTGCTGGATTGGTGGGAGCCTAGCCAGTTTGGATGTTTACCTTCCTAGATATGGACGGAGGGGGGAGGACCTAGGACTTACCACAGGGCAGAAAACCCTGACTGCTCTTTGGACTGGAGAGGGAGGGGGAAAGGAGTGGGGGGAGGGGGAGAAGGGTGGGAGGAGGGGGAGGGAAATGGGAGGCTGGGAGGAGGTGGAAACTTGTTTTTTTTCTTTTTCTCCTTTTCTCAATAAAAAAAGAAAATAAATAAATAAATAAATAAAACAAGAACTCAAAAAAAAAAAAAAAAGATGACTCAATAGGATAGACTAACAAGGAGAGCACATTTTTTCACTCCTGATCTCCTCCATAGCAGATCAAGGTCATCAACACATTGATTTTGAAAGACAGGAATTAGGCTCATCCATGTTTCCACCCCAGGACAGACTAATGAAGAGTGCTGTCTTCACTCCTAAAGCTATCATTAAGACAAATCAATTTTAAGACAAGCACATTGAGAGCAAACACTAGCTTATTCCAAGTCTCCTCTGTAGGGCTGAATCAATTGCAGGGCACATTTGTCAATGCTTATACTCTTCTGTTGTATTGATAAAGTTGGGACAATATGGATTCTGAGAGACAAACCTTCGCTCCCTTCAAACCTGCTTCATGTCAGACTTCTGTGGAGAACTTACCAGTTTTCTCTTTGCCTTATCCATACAACATATATAGGTTGGAACAACATAGATTCTGAGACACACACCCTACTCTCTCCAGTCTATTCTGTTGGACATTCTAATGTGGAAAGTATACTAGTTCACTCCTAAGTATATACATAGTTGGATATACATTCTGACAGGCTGACACTAGATTCCTTCAGACTCTCTCTTTACACATATGGAGGTGTATATCACTCTAGTTCATGTCTGATTTTCTCTGTAGGACAGATAAAGGTAGAACTACATATTGGGCTCTCAATCTCACTCTGTCCTACAGAGGTGATTTGTGAGTAGATAGGGTCTATATATTAGAAACTATATCATAATACCTTGATCAGCTCTATGGAGAAGGATAAGTGTGAACTAGTGTGAATTGCAACTCAGACAGTCCTATGGAGGGGGCTTGGAAGGAACTGGTGTCTTTATCCCAACATACACCTTGTCCTAATCTTGATTTGTCCTAAGGATAACTTTTGGAGTGAACTAATGTGCTCTTTGTCTTTAGGTCTTAAGGGAGCTTAGCGAGACCAAGTGTCTGTCTCTCAGAACCCATGTTGTGTTAACCTTGTTCTGCCCTATCAAAGAGACCAGAAGTGAACTTAGGTTTTCTGCACTTATTTCTTTCCTACTGAGTAGAGTCTGAGGGAGTTAGTGTCTCTCGCAGCTCTCCTAACTCTTTGAACTATCCTAAAGTTATGAGTCCACTAGGGTTCCTTCCTCATATGTCTGTCTTTCTGAAGAGTCTTGCCTAGTGTCTGCATCTCAATGCCCATTTTGTGCTAAGCTTGACCTATGCTGGGAGGTTAAGAATCACCTAATATTCTCATTATCTTAGGTTGTGCTATGGAGAAACTTTGATGGGAGTTCATGTCTATTTCTGAAAATCCAAGTTATGATCACATTGATCTGTTTCTTTCAGAAAAGGGTAGGAGTGATAGATAGCATCAACTATTTGTCAGTCTAGTCTTTCAAAAATGATTGAGTAGTACAGTTTCTGCCTCCCAACTTCTAATCTTCAAACTATGTTTTTCAGTACAGAAGGCAAGTGAACTAGTGTGCTCACCAATTTAGTGTATACTATGGAAGAGGCTTAGGGTACACTGAAGTCTTATCTCTCAGAATCCATGTTGTCATAACTTTGATATGTCCTTTAATTAAATTTAGCATTGAACTAATGTATCTACAACTTAGTCTATCCTACAGCAGAATCTACAGTGAACTAGTATTTTTTCTCAGCATCCATGTTCCCCCCCACCTTGATCCTTCCTTCTGAGAAGGATAGAAATTAATGAGTGTGAACTCTCCCTCAGTCTATTGTATGGCAGTGACTTTGAGGTAGCTAGTATTTGTCTTTTAAAATCCATTTTGTCCTTATCTTTTTTCCATAAAGGTGAGGTTAAGAATGAAATCATTTGCTCTACAGTTAAGTCCATTCTACAGTGGAATTATTCTCTGAGAATCCTCATCATTCCAACATGGTCCGTCCAGGAAAGGATGTTAAAAGTGAGGCAGAATCCTCCCCATGTCACTTAGTCCAGTAGAATAGGCTTGGAGGAACCTAGTTACCATCTCTTAGAATCAGTATCACTGCAACTTGATTTACCTTATTGAAGAGTTTAAGAGAGAAATTGTGTATTTACTACCAAGTCCAGTCTATTGAGGAGACTTGGAGGGAGCTACTGTTTGTCTTTCAGAATCTACATTGTTCTAACTTTAATATCCCCTATCAAGTGAGTAACTTAGTATGATCAATAAATACTTTGATATATCCTGTGCAGTAAGACAGGGTAGAGATACTGTTTTTCTCTCTTTGAATCTATGCCATTCTTACCTTGACCTTTCCAACATTGAAAGTTAGTAGTGAAATAGTATGCTTTTCACCTCATTCTGCCCTACACATAAGGCTTGGCATTAACTAGTATCTGTCTCATAATTCACTTATTCCTGAAATTATCTATTATAAGAGGTGAGGATTGAACTACTCTGCTCTCCACTTAAATATATCTTATGGAACAGCCTTTCAGTGAGCTGCTTTTCTGTTTCCCCATTCTGGAAAGATTATAGGAGTAAACTTGGTTTGCTTTCTACTTCCATCTGTAAAATAGAGAAATTATAGGAGGTATATACTGTCTGTCTTAGATTTCATGTAATTTTTACTGTGATCTATCCTTAGCAAGAGATTAGAAGAAAGCTAATATTTTCTCCACTAAAGTCTGTCCTACTGAGTACTCTTGGAGGTAATTTCTCACAGCTAATAACCCTGTTATCCTAATTTTAATCTGTCCTACAAAAAAGGCTATGAGGGATGTAATGTTCAGTCCACCTCACAGAAACCATGCTATTCTAAGCATGCCCTGTCTTAATAAAGAGGTTAGGAGTTAACTAGTGTACAATTTGCCACATATTGTCTCACTAAAAACAGCTTGGAGAAAGCTACATTGTCTCACAGAATATATTTTTTAAGTTGCATTTGTCTCTCTCGTGGGTAAGGATAGGAGTGATGTACCATGCTCTACACCCCTATCTGTCCTATATAGGAGGACTGGGAGGAGCTAGTGCCTATCTCTAAATTCTTGTCATCTAAATTTCTGGCCTACAGGAGAAGTCAGAAACAAACTCACTTCCTCTCTGACTAAGTCTGTCCAAGCAGACAGCTAGCAGAAAGCTTGGGTTTATTTTAGAATCCATCTCTTTCAAACTTTGATTTGTTTTATGAAGTAAGTTAGGAGAAATAGATTCTAGCTCCCTCCAATACTCTTTTGTAAGACAGACTAAATTTGAGAGTTCTTCACTTTTGTTCTCCTCAGGCAGGATGACATGGACTTTGAGAGAGAGACACTAGCTTCAAACAAGCACACTCTGTAGAACAGGCTATGGTAGAGAGCACACCAGTTCATTTCTTTTTTTTTTCTTTTTATTTAAATTTATTTTTTTATTAAAGATTTCTGCCTCCTCCCCGCCACCGCCTCCCATTTCCCTCCCCCTCCCCTGATCCAGTCCCCCACCCTCATCAGCCCAAAGAGCAATCAGGATTCCCAGACCTGTGGGAAGTCCAAGGACCACCCACCTCCATCCAGGTCTAGGACTGCATAGGCTCCCCCAAAGCCAGTACGTGCAGTAGGATCAAAAACCCATTGCCATTGTCCTTGAGTTCTCAGTAGTCCTCATTGTCCACTATGTTCAGCAAGTCCGGTTTTATCCCATGCTTTTTCAGACCCAGGCCAGCTGGCCTTGGTGAGTTCCCGATAGAACATCCCCATTGTCTCAGTGTGTGGGTGGACCCCTCTTGGTCCTGAGTTCCTTGTTCGTGCTCTCTCTCCTTCTGCTCCTGATTTGGACCTTGAGATTTCAGTCCGGTGCTCCGATGTGGGTCTCTGTCTCCTTTCATCGCCTGATGAAGGTTAATATTCAGGAGGATGCCTATATGTTTTTCTTTGGGTTCACCTTCTTATTTAGCTTCTCTAACCAGTTCATTTCTAAGCTTGTCAAAAGAACACACCAAGGATCAGACAGCATGGATTCTGAAAGACAAAAATCTCCCCCAGAACCCCTCCATAGGACAGACTTAGGTATAGATTAAGCTATCTCATTCCTAACTTGCTTCATAAAACAAATGAAGGATTGAAACAGATGGATTCTAGAATAAATACAAGCTTGTTCCAAGATTTCTCTGTTGGACAGACTGATATGAGAACATGCTAGTTAATTTCTGACCTCTCCTGTGAGACAGATCAACATTTAGATGATAAGGATTGAGAGAGAGACACTAGCTCCTCCCAATCCTCCTCCATAGGACGGATTTAGATGTAGGGTAGTCTATATTACTCAAATCTTTAGCCACGAAACAATCCAGTTTAGAACACAATATATTTTGAGAAGCAAACTAACTTTTTCCAAGTCATTTTTTTATGGAACAGAATGAGGTAAAGTATACACTAATTCACTCCATTGAAGATTCCTCAGTATGGAAGAGCCAGGCAGACTGAACACTGGTTAACCCATATCCTTATAGGAGAGATGAAAGTTTTGAACACAGGTATTCTGACAGAGAAAATAACTGCAAGAGTAATTAGTAGGATAGATACTCAACGGAGAACATATTAGCTTACTCCTTATCTGGAAAGTATAGATCATAGCAAGGGTGACATGAAATCTGAAACCCACACAACCTACCCCCTTTCATTTCTCTTTGTGACAGATTGAGATAGAAAGAATACTATGCTACCACCATAATCTTTCTAATTTTCTAGAACAGGGCATTAGGGAGAGACAGTTAACAGCTCACTAAAAGGCTGTTCAGTAACACATACTTACATGGAGAGCACAGTAGTTCATTCCTAACCTCTTGTGTTAGATTTTGTCTGGAAAAAAAAAACTGAATTCTGAGTGACAGACACTGAGTCCCACCACCAATCCTTCTGTGAACAGACTGAGTTTGAGAGCATTCCAGTTCACTCCTATCCTCCTCTGCAATATGGAGCAAGTTAGGATGCCATTGATTCTCAGAGACTAACACTAGCTCTGTGCAAGACTCCTCTGAACAGACTGTTGTGGAAGGCAACATTAGGTTACTGTTTTCCTCCTTCATATTTCAGATTAAATGAACACAAAATGGATTCTGAGAGATAGACACAAGCTCCTACCAAACCTTGTATGTAGAACAGAATGAGGCAGCAGGCTTACTACTGCACTCATAACTTCCAATGTTGGACAGATAAGGATAGATAGGACAGCATGGATTCAAAAAGACAAACAGTAACTCTACCCTATCTTCTTTGACAGGATATACTAAAGTATTTATTGATCACACTAAGTTAGTCACATTCTTATCCATAGAGACGATTAAGGTTAAGATAACTTGGATTCTGAAAGACAGACATTAGCTTTCTCCAAGCCTCCTCAGTAGATGGAACTGGGCTGGGAAGCAGACAATTTCTCTCTTAAATTCTTTCTTAGAGTAAGTCAAGTTGCATAGATAAAGATTTGGAGCGATGGTAACTAGCTTTTTCTAAGCCCCTTCTATTTATTGTACTGAGGTGGAGTCCACTGTACCTGACTCCTACCCACTTCTCCTGAAATGATCAAGTTAGAATGATGAGGATTCCCAGAAATATCTGAGAGCTGCCTTCTATCCTCTCCTGTAGGACAGCATAAAGTGTAGAGCAAATTATTTCAATCCTAACCTCATCTTTAGGAAAGAAAAAGAAAGGACAAAATAAATTCTAAGAGATAAACACTAGCTTTTTCTAAGCCTCCTCCATGCAACAGACTGAGGTAGAAAGAACAATCATTAATTTCTATCTTCTTCAGTAGGATGGATCAAAGTCAGGACAACATGGATTCTGAGAAACAGATACCAGCTCCCTGTAATCTCTAATGTAGGATAGACTGTGCAGTAGAATACATAGGGTCACTCCTAAAGTTAACCCAAGGGCATATCCATGTTAGCATGGCATGAATTCTGAGAGACAGACTTGAGGGTCCACTAAGCCTCTGCCATAGTATAGGCTGAGGTGGTGAGCACATTAGTTCACTCTGAGCCTCTTCTACTAGAAGTTGTAGTTTGAAATATTTGAAAAATGAAAGACAGAAACGAGATCTCAGCATTCTCACACATGCTAAGTTGAAGAGTAGGTGATGTTATCTCTCACTCCTATCCTTTCTGTGGGTAAAAGATCAATGTGATTATAGCCTGGATTTTCAGAGATAGATGCTAGCTCCCATCAAGCATTCTCAATAGCACAACCTGAGGCAATAAGCATCCTAGATCATTCTAAATCTCCTTCCAAGCACAGGAATTTGCCACAAAATAGATCCTGAGAAGCAGACACTAGTCACTCTGAGACTCTTCAGAAGGACAGGCATATGAGGACTGAATCTAGTTTATTCATGACTTTAACTGCAGGGCAGATCAAAAAGTTAAGACAACTATGTGAGAAACTAAGTCCCTCAGAGTCACCTGAGAAGGACAGAGATAAGTGGAGAGAACCTAATATCACTTCTAATCTCCTCTATAGGATAGAACAAGGTTGACACAATATGGATTCTGAGACACAGCCTCTTGGTCTCTCTAAGCTTCTTCAGGACAGACAGATAGAGAGTACTTTATTTACCCCTAAAGTTACCCTTAAAACAAATCAAGTTTTGGACAACATATATGTTGAGAGATAGACAGACACTAGTTGCTTCCAAGCCCTCTTCCATAGCACTGCCTAAGTTGCAGAGCATAGTAATTCACACTTATCCTCCTCAACAGAACTGATGAAGTTGGTATTACATGGCTTCTGAGAGATAGACATTACCACCCCTATTCACCTCTGTAGGAAAGAATGAAATTGAGAGTACAACAGTTAAATTCTTTCATCATTTGTAGGACAGATCAAGATTAGGATAACACCAATTCTAAGACAGACACTAGATGCATCTAAACTTTCAATGCAGGACAGAGGATGTAGATAGTATACTAATTAACTTATAACCTTATCCATAGTTAGAAATTGAGGGTAGCACAAGATGAATTCTAGGGGCCAGACACTAGCACTCTATAAACATCTTCTCTATGACAGAGTGAGGGGTAAATGTACCCGGAAACAAGTTTTTAGTTCCTTTCAGAACTCCTCCATATGGCATATCAAGATAAGACAGTTTGGATCCTAAAAGATAGACACTACTTTCACCCAAGCTACCTCCATGTACAGACTAACACATTAGTTTACTCTTTCTCCTCCTTTCTTTACCATACAGAGTTAAAATTATGTGAAGTCTGAGAGACAGACTCCAGCTTCTTCTAATCTTCACTAGGAAGACAGGAGTGAACAGCACACTAGTTCAACCTTAGTCTCCAATGTTGTATATGCTGGGTTTGGCTACATACATTCTGAGATATTAGTTCCTTCCCACTGTTTTCCAAGGGATAGGCTACAGTACAGAACAGTCCTTGTTCTATACTCATCTGTAGGACTGATAATCATTAGGAGATATGTGTTTTGAAAGACTGAGTAGATCTCTCCTAGCCCTGCTGATGCTGAGATCCCACAATTTCACTCCAGAGATTTTCATAGGATTTACCAATGGTGGTATCGAGTTGGAAGTTTCAGTCAGTTTGGCCCTACCTCTCTCTCTCCAGACCCTGCCCCTAAAAATGTCTGCCAAAAAGAAACTCCTCCCTGTGAGATGTTCAATATCACACCTACAGGGTATTTAAGACCTGGCCCATAGTCCAGCCATTTTATTCCTCTCCTTCCTCCCCCAGGAGTCACAAGAGAGTTACTTTGCTCTTCTTATTAAACCTGGCTTTACCAATTCAGCTTGATTTCTACGCAGCATTGCAGAAGAAAGCCACAACTGGGACTTTCAAAAAATGCTTAACCCAAGCATGACAGCCCCAGGTAGAATTGAGTATTTACCACAAATGCATGGGAAACTGCTCTCCCTCCTACACCACCCTCTACCGTACTCTACTGACTCCTGGCTTTGTAAGCTACCCCTTCCCAAACCAAAATGCCTATAAGAAGTCTGTGACCTCTTTCAACCCCAGATTGATTGCCAAGCCACTGCAGTGCTAGGCAACTCAGGCCTGTTTGGAGCAGGGTTGATCGCTGCTCCTTGGAATTCCTTATGTGGAAGATATTATGAACAAAGGCAAATGCTCCAAACCCTCCACTATAGGTTTATAGAACCAGATGCAGACCTGTAGTATTCGGTCTCCAGCTAAAGGCTTATCAATTGGTACCCATGGTACAAGTTTGTACTACTGACAACATTAGGGTATCTCTTGATGAATTTATCCAAATTGGGGACTGTGCACACCATACACTTGATTAAGCTCACTCCTCCAGGGTTTAGAACAAAGCACTCCTGCTCTCCCCCCCTTCTCACTGTTTGTCTGCATCTCCACCCCTGCCCTTCATTCCCTGCTCATCTGCCTGCTGGCTTTTTATGTCTTACTTCTTGTTACTCTTATCTTTGAAAATCTCAGGTTGTAGGTTATATTCACCAATGCAATAAGCCACAGTCAGCTGAATTAATAAATCCAGATTTGAAACAGAACAAATCAATGTCCAGGTGACTCCTGGGAGAGGAAGGAGAGATATCACGTGGTGGGTCTTTGGGCTGGTTCTTAAAAGCTCTGTAGGCATGGTATTTAGCATCTCAGGGAGAAGAGCAGACAGTTGGTGGACTTTCTCACGGGTGACATCTGGAGAGAGAGAAAAAAGGTGGGGCTGAAGCAGAACTTCCACCTAAACATCCCAGAAATTTTGGGTATATAGGTGGTACTTCAAGTATGGCTACTTCCTGTAGGCAAGAAATGGCATGGGGGTAGGTGAACTGATGCATGGCAGGAGGTATGGATGAAGAAGTGTTTGGAGACCTCAGGAATCTGCTACTTGAGGGGGCTGAGAAAGCAGGTAGGTATCTAGGAGAAAAAAAATAGATTATTAACAATGGCCCTATGAAGAAGGCTAGCCATGGGAAGAGTGATGACTGCCAGAAAGGATGAAATGGAAAGCCACCTTGGCTGTTTAGAGGAGGCAAAGGTGAGTGAGCCAGATGAAAGAGCCGATATGCCCTTGAGTCTGGAGAGGTGGTACCAGCATTGATATTCCAGAAGCTTAGGGGAATGACATGTCAAATCAGGGGATGATAACTTCAGGAGTACCTGAGCCATCATATCTGCTGTTTTCTGCTGGAGGTGGGGAGTTCATCCATCCTGTAAAGATGTCAATAAGAGTTAAGAGATAATGGAGCCATTTTATGAGTAGGCATATGGGTGAAGTCAACCTTCCAGTACTCACCCAGTTGGTATATGGGCTGGTGTCCTTGGAGCTTGTGTAGGGGCTGGCATATCTTGAGGGCTTCCTGTGGGTTGACCTAGATACAAGTCTAGCAGGAGGAGTGGACCTGTAAGATATGCTCAAAATGAGTGGTGTCAAATGGGGTCTCTAGAGACAGATATTAGTTTCCACCAAGTCAGATTTCTTGATACAGTAGCAGAATTCTTTCTCCAGAAACCTGGAAGTATCAGGAAGACAACCCGGACATATTTATACCATGGTGTCATAGCAGAGACTATGTATTTGGGATAAAACATTTTTCCTAGGGCCTGGTTTTAGCCT